>NW_006239075.1:395186-436564 GCF_000226075.1 Solanum tuberosum | reverse complement strand
GGACCGTGGTCTGATCTACGGACCGTGGGTCTGTCCGTGAGTCGGGACTTAGCCAATTTTTCTGAGCTGGTTTGGGGAGGGGTTGCAGTGGTGAACCACGGACCACCAGCACAGGCCGTGGTTTGACCTACGGTCCGTGGATGGTGACCGTAAGTTGCACCTGCAACTTCTCAAAATCTGCATTTTTGGTCTGTTTCGAATATGGGGTGTTACACTTGGAAATCCCTCTCCCTCAACTCAGGAAATTCCACTAAGCCTCCCACGGTCCGTGGTCATGACCACGAGCCGTGGTGATGGCCGTGGAGTTTGAGGCAGTCGCTCCAAATTTGGGGCAGCCTTGGCCTTAGTCCTTGGCTTGCCCCTTTTGTTTGGCACTCATCCCTTAGGCCTTAACTCATAGACCACCATAGCACACCTAGATGCATAGCCTACTAACTTAGGGGAATTCATTTTATACCTCATTGACACTACGTTTAGGCTTTAGTTCAACCTACGAAATTTTCAGGGTGTTACAAAACTGTACTTCAGCACCCAAGTTTTTGCCTACTAATTGGTTGAATAGTTTCCATATACCTTCAAGACCATTAATAGAAATTGGTTGTTGGACATAGTCTGATTTCCCTTTGAAGAATCCGGTTTGATTAGTTGTGGTATTCCAATTTAGTAGCACATCAAGTGATGTATTCCTAGGGAAATTGGCAAAGAAAAGTGTAGATTCAATCCAACTCATCTCAATGCAATCGTCTTTCACTAATCCTAGTTCCGGGAAGCTCTTTTGCATTTCGTGGAGGAGTTCATCCACTCCTCCTACGTACATGCAGTGAAAGAGGCGTGGATAGTCCTTTGCCCACCCCCGAATGGAAATTCACTATTTCTTAAGAAGATCCTGAGGATAAGATTGTCATCAACTTTGTCCGCGATATGTTGCCATTTGTAAACAAGTTGAGTAACATTTTGTTCCAATGTTCGTGGCACATTGAACACGGTCACCTTTTCTGGAATATCGAGTAATTTCACTTTCCATGATATAATGAGACCAAAGCTAGTCCCTCCACCTCCTCTAATAGCCCAAAAGAGATCCTCACCCATTGATTTTCGATCATGGATACGTCCATTAGCATCGATTAATTTTGCATCAATGATGTTATCAGCAGCATTACCGAATTTTCATGACATCATACCGTAGCCTCCACCACTAAAGTGTTCACCAACACCAACCGTTGGGCCAACCCCAACAGTAAAGGCCAATTTTTTACTTTTTTCCGCGATTCTATAGTAAACTTCCCCTAGGGTGGCGCCAGCTTGAATCCAAGCAGTCTTTTTTTCGGTATCAATGGATATTGATCTTAGTTTTCTAAGATCAATTACGACAAAGGGGATCTCCGAAATGTATGAAAGTCCCTCATAGTCATGTCCACCGCCTCGAATTCTAATTTGTAGGCCATGTTTCTTGGAACAATGTATAGCTGCCTGGATTTGAGATTCATCATTAGGAGTGAAAATAATTGATGGTTTGAAGTTGGAGGTTATCCTTAGGTTACGATGTGAAAAGGAGTTATAAATGGTGGAACATGATGAGTGTTTAGGAGTGTGGATGACTTGTGATATTGCGTTTGAGTTCCTAATTTTGTGAGAAAGGCATTCAAGAAAGTCATCATGAGTTTTGTTCGCCCATGATGATGAAAGGCAAACTGAGAGAAAAAGAAAGATTGTTAACTTCTTGAAAGTAGTCATAATTGATTATGGATGTTGGAGAAAATGGAAACTAACAACTTCTATTTATAGAGGTCTTAGCTAGGAAGAAATTAAAAGAAACTTAATTATAGAATTTTCTTTTATTAGTTTTAAAAAAAAGCAAAATTGAACTTTAGTTTGCATACAAAAATATTTCGTGCAAGAAAGGTATTATATACACATTCCAAAGACTAGTCAACTTTCATGTGTGTTCATATAGAAGATGCACATGTTTCCTCATGCCTTAACATGAATTATTAGCTTTTATTTTTATACTAATTTTTCGATATGTGTGTTGCACTATTCGTCAAATTATGTAATATTATGTTATAAAATATTATATTTTGTGAATGTCCATTATTCTAGTATTTTACTCCCACACCTCCACAACCTGATTCTTCATGAACTTTTTCTATAACATTTATGGTTAATGTCATGTTTATAACAATTTTTTTATATACAGCTATATAACAGCATAAATATAGGCATAAAGGTTTGAGAAATAATTGGAAGAAAGAAGAGAATTCTATCTTGTTCTCTCATCTATATAGTACTTAGTCAAACTTTATGTTTTGTTATTACAATTTTAGTTTAGTGTTCCAACGCGTTATCAACACAAGTTGTACTCTCTCATCAAAAAGTGTTCATGGAAAATGTGGTCGGTTTTCATCCATCATGATTGATATCATTGTCAAGATATGTTATTATTTGTTTTATTTAATATGTTCTGTTTGAAAATTAAATTCACTTTTTCATGTAATTATAAAGTGGTAAGAATCTTAAGGCGCAAGGGTGAGTTGGATTGCACTTTGACTTATTACTTCATTGATTGAGAGTAAATAATGGATATAATCATATCGCATCTAGAAGATAGATATCAAGTTAGAATTCTAATGTATTATGATAATAAGATGTTGGGTTGGATCTCAACGAATAATAATTTAGAATTCTAATAAGATGTTGCATGATCTCTTGATGATGTAATATAAGAATATACTTTGATTAAAAGTGGTGAAATCCTTTCAATTGATTTGTTCAATTCTCATATGTGAATATGGTAGCAGTGTATAACATGTCTAAAAGATGATACGTAGTTGAGTCTACATCCATCCCTGAATATCGTCGGGTACTGTTAACTTCCCCGCCATTCTTGTAACTGTCACCTGTAATCCGCGCAGCGGCGCAGGTGTGTCCGCACCCCCCTGAGTGGACGAGAAAGAAAGGATGTAGTTGAATGTATGGAGGCCCATGATAATGTTCATGGCCTGATTGTGATAATTAAAAGAAAGACCATTATGGGTTTATAAAATGATCTTTCAAAACTTGAAAGTATTTTTTGTCATCAAAGTAATAATGAAAGGTCATTGGCATGCGGTTATTGTGCCGTGCAACCTAATAATTTGACAAGTTTATAAATCCTCCATCAAAAGAAAAGAAAGATGAAGTGCACTTAACATTTTAAAATGATGTTGATTGTTGAGGTGGGTCATGTAAATATGTCAAATATCAAGGTATGGACAAGGAGCTCCTAATAAAAATAATTGAGGTGTGATGACGGATCACCATGGTGTGCATAAATACACCTAGAATTAAGAAGGATAAAATGATATGATGGTAAAAAATAGAGAGATCATATTCTTCCTTTATAGGGAGAGAAAAAAGAATGAATCAACATATACAATATGAATGTAGGACCAAAAATAATAGTAAAAAGTATATGAACCACAAAAAGGTTACTACTACATTATATATATATTTTTAAAAACAGAGAAAAAGAACTCCATCTTCACTCAAAACAGAAACTTGCTCATCTCAAATTGCTGACTTATTGATCTTGTGTCGGTAAAACGCCTTCTTCTTCTTGCTAGAAGAGTTCTTGATTGTCAGCACAACCTTTCCTGCTTCAGTGTTCTTGAATGTGTTGTGAATTGTCGAGCTCACCTTCTTGTCCTTCTGAATGATTATAGTGTAAGAAGTCTCATCCTCTGGCACAAATTCCTCCTTATAGCTCACTTCTCCGCCCACAATCGTAACATCCCAGATAAATGTACTTTCCACCTGACATAAATTTAACACATACATTCAAAATCTCTGCGTAAAATCAAATCTCTCAATATATCCAAGGTTACTTAATACTTACATCTACTGCAGGTATTTCAATAGTTTCAGTTGATCCAGCTTTAAGGAGAATCTCCAAAGCTTCACAGTCGGAGACTGAAAACTCAAACTCATTCTCCCTCTTGAGTCCACCATATTGAATAGGGATTTCATGGATTGGAATGTACCTAACTCAAGCCAAATAGTTAAACATTTAGCCCCCAATAGACATTAAAGTTCACGGACTAAAACTGGATTTATGTTTGAAACTTACTTGAGCAAGGTCTCAGTGACCTTAGCAGGGCGAACAAATACGAATTTGCTTTTGGTTCTTTGCGTTAGGAAAGGCGACAGCAGAGAATGGACGGCGTAATACCAAAATGGAACATTGATGAATATCTGAAAAACAAACAGGTGAAATGGTCAGATCAATTTATCTAGCCAAAAATAAGATTACTTCATAGCTATGCTATTAACACTCACATTTTTGGCGACGAATTCAGGATAGTTATCTTGAAGAAGATCAACGGCTTGTTTGGTAGCAACCCGGACTTCTTTCTTAGACGGTCCAGGGGAGTTCTTCAGATCATTTATCTGAAGCAGTGAACTAACACCTCCAGCCTTGAAATCAAGCTGCTGAATGCCCTTCTCCATTAACTGAACTCTCCACCTCAAGAACTGGTTCCGTTTCTCCTCCGTCCCAAAAGTTTTGTTATAAATCTCTTCATCATCCAAAACCCCAAAAATGTTGTAACAAATAGGGTGTCCTTGGTTATCAACCCCACTCATGTAAGCAGCTGGAGCAAGATCTGAGCCCAAATCTTCCTCCAAGATTGATTGGATGTTAAAATCCTTCCTCCATTGGAGTGTTTTCTTGAGCATTTCGAAAGATTCATTCACTTTGTAATCCCTTGCTCTCAAGAATTTCAATAGAACCACATTGGTTTTCTCATCCCCTTTGCTAGGCAAAAGGGGTACACCCCAAATAGAAATCTCTCTATCCACTTCAACAACATCCAAATCACCCTCCTTCTCCTCTTCTTTCCCCTCTACCGTATCGCGATTTTCCTCATTCTTTCCCTCTTCCTCAGGAGACTTGTTGGTCTCTTCTTTTTTGAAGAGAGTGTTTCCAAGAATGGCCTCCTCAACTATAGATTTCAGCTCATTCAATGCCTTTTTCTCATTCTCTTTGAGATCAGAGAGGAAGTTGCTCTCTTCTCTATAAGAAGAGCTCTTTTCAATTGTATTAGGCTTGGATTCCTCTTCTTCATCTTTTTTTACTTTCTCATTCACCTCAACCTTGTTAGCAGCCACTAATTCCTCTTGTGGAACAACTACTTCAGCCACTTGAGTTGCCTCACATTGCATCTCAACAGTCATGTTGATTGATAAATAACACAAGTAATGAATCTTGGCAATCACCTCCCTAAACACCTGAAAAATCAAGTACAACAAAATTTGAGTCCCTAATTCAGTGCCCTAAATAGCCAAAAGATATGATTTATTTCAAATTAACAATAAAGTGAAACTAAGAGCCTTTTTGGATTGGCTTATTTCAAGTGTTTGGTTAGTTTCAAAAAAAAAAAGCTTATAAGCATTACATTTTAAGCTAGAATGATAAAAATAAGCCAAAGCCAATCCAATAGGATCTAAATTGAGATTAGGGTGTAGTTGAAAAATGTGAAAAAAATACTTGAAATAATGGATTTTCAGTGACAAGGTAGCTGAATCTTTGCCAATCTCCCCAACTAAAACCTCTACAAACAACAACAGCATACTCGGTGTAATCCTACCGGGTCTCATATCTGGGAATGTTATGTTTACCCTCACAACCTTACCCTGGCTTTGTGCAGGAAGGTATAGTTATTGTTTATTGTTTCCGATTAACTAAAACCTATACAAACAATAACAACACCTCGTGTAATCCCACAAGTTGAGTCTGATAAAACTCATCAACAAAAGCATCTACCGTATAAAGAAAATGTCACAAATTTAATTTCATTTTAGAAGCACAACATTAAAACCCATTCAAAAAAATAACCAAAAAAGGAATAGTTATTAGAAAATCACCTTTTGGACTTGAATGAGGTTGCTTTGCTGTGTCAAATTGTGTTTGAGATTGAGAAATGAAAGAGAGGTTTTTATAACGGTAATATATTTGATCGAAAAATGTGTGTGGGGCCCAAAACGGTCAAATTTAATGTTTAGTGTGACACCGCACCGCAGGACGCATGGCATGTTAGAGCCGTTGGGGGATTCGTTTCCAAAGGTCTGTAATACAGCAAACTTTCCTTGTCTTTTTAATCATTTCTCTTTCAGGTCCCACATACTACACATTTTATTCGTGAACCCTTCATTATTTAATTCCCTCCATAATTTCTTCCGTTTTATTTTACTTGATTCACGTTAACTTGACGGAAACCTAACATGAGTTTTTATTGATGATATTTTGAAATTTTTATTATTACTTTATGTAGTTATTTAATATTAAAGGTTACGATATGAAAAAAAGTAGTAATAAAACATTCTTAATTTGCTAAAATGGTAAGTTAAAAAAAAATATATTATAGTATAAAGGCCATGTAAATGAAATGGATGGGGTATTTATTTTTTTTACTTTATTTGGAATTTATAGAGTTGAGAATAAAACTTGTGTTTGGTTATACAATTTGCAAAGGATATTTGAAATGTTCATGGTTAAATGTAAATAAATATAATTTCAAAAGTAAAAAGTGAGTTGAGAGGACTTAGATTAAGGTAAAAGTTTAGTTGGTAGCTATGTGTGTTGTCATATTGTCCATTTCATATTAGTAATCGTAGTATTACTCTTGTAGTTTCTTGATCTTCAATTTCTATCAATGCTTGTCGTTTTCTTGTATTGCTATTATCGTATTATTTCATTGTAGTTTTTGTTCCGTTGTTGTCGACTGTTTTTATTATTATTTGTTGTTTCTTAACTTATACTTATGTTACTTCTTTTTTAAAATCAGAGGATCTATTGAAAACAATTTATCCACTTTTGAAATACATATAAGATTTGCATATAATCTATCTTTCTGAGATGTTGTTGTTCTATTTTGGACTATTACATAGTCCAATGTGCTCTAATTTCCTGAGGACAGCCCATGCTACCTATTAATCCCCTATTAGACAGCAATCACATATTGAACTGTTGGTCATCAATCATAGTTTCACAAATTTGTATTGAGTTGGCAATTTGAGTAAAGAACATATATTTGACTCTGTTTTGTTGTTTGTATCTGTTAATTTGGTTTAAAGGTTACTTAATTAATCTCTCTTTTCTTGTCTTTTTCCATAATTGACATTGATGAACAACATATATTCACGTGGTGCTCGACGGCACCTCCTTTAAACAAATAGCCCATAGTCAAAGCTTGATTTTTTATTATTATTATTACCATTATTTCATTTCTGTTTTTTTCTCCCCTATTTAAAATATAATTTAAATCTTCTGATTAGCCTTAAAAAAAATGGACTTGTTTTACTATTCTGACAAAGTTTCAACTTTATCAGAACTTTATTTAAATTAATCTCAATTTTTATTAAACCATTATAAATTTCCTTAAAACATAATTGAGGCAAATTATGCTACTTATTACAGTATTATAACAGATAGTGATCTTATTTTTTTTCTCAAAAAGTGATAACAAAACAAAGATAAGCGACTTTGAAAGCCGATTCCTATAAGTTAAGTGATTATTCAAGCATTCAACTTATTTCATTTTTTTGAGACAGGACATCTGATAAGATATTTTCTTTTATTCAATTCGTAAGTAGTCATAAGAGATCATTATGGGTTACACCTCTAGCTATTAGTATTTCTTTAGGAGTTAAGAGACATACACTAACATTATTTAAAACAAATAATAAATGAAAATATCAAATATACATTATAAGAAATTCAATCTCCTAAACCTGTGGCCAAGCCAATTCCATTTCATTCCTCCAAGCGTCTTTATAACAAGGTACCTTGTATGGTGAATATGTTATGTCCCAAGAACCTTCATTCCAAGTAAAGAATGAAAACCTTTCATCTACCAACCTGTCACCTATTTATGCACATTATTTGAGAAATCCAAGTCCAAGATGATCTAGAGGAGAATATGAAACTTTTGAAAAGGGAAATCTAGGTGTTGACAAAAATTGCTTCGCGTTCTCATCTTGAGTAATGTTACTTACAGATGCAGTAGATGCATAAGTCTCGAGGAGAGGGTCAAGTACTGTTGGAAAGATATCTGTGTATCAAAAAACTTTAGTAGGTTGTTATCGTGAATTTTTTCAAGAAAGGGAGAAAGAAGTAAAGAGCAAAAAGAATGGAAAGATTCAACAATGTCGAACTTGGAATCTGTAACACATACCTCTTAAGACTAAAAACTTTGTGGATTAGTTCAAATTCTGCATTTCATATGGCACGGCACATTCAATCGCTTCTTTCAGAGCTTCTCTTCCCAGGTTTACAAGTACCTACAACAATTTTACAGAAGGCTTTAAATTTAATTTGCCCAATAGAAGCAGATGCATGAGCAAATGAATAGCACAGGTCTTGATTTCAGTGGATTGCCAACATCATAACAGAAATTCGACAGCATGTTCCTTAACAATATCTAAACTTAGAGACCAATTCAGGACAAAGAAGCAAACCCCATAAAAATAATAGTAACAAATACAATGATAAACTTCAGGGAACTTCTCCAACATTCTAATTACAGTGCCATAATTACCTGATGTGCACCAGATTGAATAAGGGAAGCATTGCTTGAATATCCAAGGTGCACATGAAATCCCTTATAAACTAAACACTGGACTTGGACAAATGCAGGTCATCCACAAAGTGAACAATAAAGGACCACATAGTTTTAGGGGGATGTCAACTGCATTTCCTGCTGCTTATTTTAATTTTTTTAAATTCTTCTTAGAAAAAAATTAATCTCTATCTGTACATTGATATATCTACCAGATGAGTAAGATCTGCAAGCATGTTCTTAGTACATGATCAGTGCCTCCAATATCCTTTCAATTCCTTTTAGTTGTCAAAGTTAACTCTGATGCTCAAATACTCAGAAGGCCTATGTTGCTCGGACTCTTCAAAAGTGCCAACGGGTGCATGTCGGATTCGCCAAAAGTAGTGTATTTTTGGAGAATCCGAGACGGGTGCGGCATCAAAAGTGAAGAGTCCGCACAACTAAGCAGAAGGCTGCCAGATAACTTCGTGATTAAAACCAAAAAACGGCTAACCAGATTACTAGCCCACTGCCCACTGGTAATGGGAATTGAACCTATACCTGAGCTATCGCCTAAAGAATTAAATGTCTGATCATGCCCTGAGTTGATGACCATGCATGCTATCAATTCTGAGCTTTAGCTTTATGAAAAACCCTTCTTTGGTCACAAGTACAGATACAGTAATGGTGGGAGATAAATTGGCCAATGTTTGACATTAAATGAGTTACAATCCCGTGATCTCAAACAATCTAGTTCTCACGACCCACAGATCATAATTATAAGCTAAACGTTCAATTCGTATAGTTGATTCTTCTTGACCCTAGTTGAAATTTACTGCAGCACCTCTATAAACAAAGAAGTAAAGAAAAAAAGAAAGAAAGAAAATTGCTCAGAAGAAATGTATCATTATAACAGAGAGAAAGAAATATGACGGCAACATCCTAAAAGGAAAAAGAAAATAAAAAGATTTTCACCTCATTCGCATCTTTATAACTGCTTAACTCATCCTTTTTAGGCCAACATACTTGCCAACACCTGCAAATCAAGCAAAGTCAACCAATTGTAATTACTCTCTGACCCGTTGGTGAAGTAATAAGGCTTTGGGTTGCATGATGGATTGAACAAATGAGAGTTACAAGTAGAAGCATCTGCGTATTGCAGACAACTAAGATAAATACCAATGTACAGACACAGAATTATATTAGGTCCGAGCATGCTGAAAGGCTGTGATTCTCATGAACAGAAAGAAAAAAAGAAAAAAGGCATGTCTTCTCACAACTGTCAAAAACACAAAATACACTTAACTAGTGATAAAAAGGTACAACAATCCAGTATATTCATTTGAATGTACATTATTCTGCATTCTTACCCGATGCAAATTTGACTCCACCTCCCAAAAGGTGACATACCCTTTCTTGTTTAGTATTCCACTTGCTACATCAATATATAAGTCTCTCTATATCCCTTGGGAACTCTCTTAGAGCCAAGATTAAGTGAATACAGAAAAGATAAAAGTTTGGGGTTATGAAAAGTCAAAAGAACCCAAATTTTTCATGATGGACTTATGTTTTGTCATTTGACTAATTTGAAGAGCAACTTAGCGGCTACATCAAGCAAGTGTTTCTTTTTATTTAGTTCTCATCTAAAATTTGTAACCATAGTCTTTAATGATGACAATGGTTATTACCAAACAGCCATGCCTTGCATAATTTAGCTGCATTGACAGAAAGATGCATGCAATTGCAAACCACTAAAAGAACTTCGACCGGGGGGGGCAAAGCTTTGTTGAATTTTGAACTCTAAGAAGATAAGTTCAAACAAGAAACTACAACCTTTCTCATAACTCCATTAGAATTTGTTAGTCTTTCTCTAAGTATGACGATGAAAAATGCATCTAGGCATTGGAGAAATGGAGATAAGTTAGTCCAAAGTATATGAAAACTTATTTACAATTGATTTGAAATAGAAAGGATTATTGCAGTTTCCACTTCTTGGATTGTACAATGTTCAGCAACTTGAAAGGAAGTGCATGGAGAAATCATCCACTTAAGTAGACAACATTTTGGGACATAGAAGAAAGGAACACAAAATAAACATATGAGTGAGAAGGAACAAACCTTTCTTTCCCCAGACGGCGGGCAAGCTCTTCAGCCAATGCTTGGCCTGGTAAATCACCATCAGTTGCCAGCACAATCCGGGACGCCTGAAAACATATAAATTAAAAAATAGAAAGGGAATGAGCAATGACATTAGGAACATATCTTTTGCTTAGTGTTCTCAGTTTAATGCAAGCATCAAGACTACCAACCTTCTCCAAGCACTCATTGCAGTTCCACAGGTATGAAAATCTGGTATCCTGTCTTCAGGTGCAAGAAGAAATATTAAGCTGGAAATATAATCCTATATATCAAATAATTTTAAAACAAGTGGTAAACCACAATGGTAACAGTATGTCAAAACACTTATGACACACCTCTTCCAGTGGTAGCAGTTCTTTGGATGCGATGCCCTGTGGTGCACCATTAGGAACACTGACACAGTTAGGAAATCCAGCTTCTTCCACTGAAAGCTTATCTATTTCACCTTCTACCTTTGGTCAGCAATAGAGTATCACATCTAGTCAGCAGCCAGAAATACATATCTGAGAAAGAAAAAGTTTTGGAACTTACAATGATGATCTCATCTGCTTCTCTTACATCATCCAGTCCATATAGTACCTTATCTGCACCCTTCTCCTGGCAATTGAAAGTAGAAGTTGATTAATAAAGGCACAAAGAAAATAAGGAAAAATACTAGCTTCTCTGTTCAGACTATATCAAATTTTCCTTCAGAAAAATCAATGGTACTGAAAACAGCAGACACTGACTGGAAGCTTGAAAAAACTCTTAAATTGACATCACAAAAAAAACTGTTCAGAAACGTTTGTCCAGAGGATAGGCTAAAGTTATTCAAAAGAGTCCCAAACCCAAAACCTAAAAAGGAGGGACCAATTTTTAAAATTTTGATGAATATTACCACAATATAATTGTGAAGTGTCATATGTATTAGCATGACAAACAATCCCCTTCTTGTTGTAAGATACTAAACTGTTAATTTCCACCCAAGGACACAATATCTTTTTTATTAAAAGGAATTTGAAGCTAAAGAATTTGCTCGTCAAGAAACTTTTGCAAGACTAACTTTAGCTTAAGAAATGGAAGCATGCATTGCATATAGTTAAGCAGTAATGGCACATTGTGTTTTCACGTACTTCCCCATTACTCCATGCAGGCAGTTAGGGTTATAACTTAATGAACAAATTTACCTGCCAAAACCTTTTCTCAAGAGTCCTATACTTGCAGCCAATGAGCATACCATTCCGCCTATAAGTGAAGGCAATGATGATCTGCAATCACCCAAATATTGGCATGTAATTTATATCTCTACGACTCTACCCATGATGCAGCCATAAAATATTACTTTCCAGTTTCAAAATGAGGTTTAATGATCAGATTATCTACCATGATCTTCATGTTTCTTGAGTCTTACTTGCTTTCCAAGTTAGTGAGACTTATGAACCTTGTCGTAGTTCTTTTGTTCATTTGTTCTTTGACACAAATTTTAGCCATTAAACAGCCCTGAGATTTAGAAATTTATTCTTTCTCTTATATATTTTAAGTCAAAGCTTGATCAATGATCAATCCGTTGCCTTGCTGTTCTCATGTCAATGAGTCAATCTTCTCCTACAAATAAATGTGTTTACCTTGAACTCTTAGTTGGAAAGAGAATGTGCTAAAAGAGAAACAGAAGATTCTCAAAGTTGTAAAGCTAATGACTTCAGAGCATTTTTTCAGAAGTTCATTCTTAACACATAACTGAGTTTTGTCCTACTCCTACGCATGTTAAGCAACTTAAAGAAAATCTAAAATATGCATTGATATATGAATGCCAAGAACATTTGGATGCGCAGAATTAATTTTACTTCTTATTAGTAATCAAAACCATTTGACGAACAGAATTAAGTTTACTTCTTATTGATAATCAAGTTATCTTACCTGATCAAAAAAAAATTACTAATAATCAACAGCTCTACCAAATAATAATGAAATAACATTGTCCATTGATATCAGGAGTGCCCAGAGCATTTGGATGCACTGACTTAATTTTACTTCTTATTAACCATCAAAAACTCTACCAAACCATAATATTGTCTGACCTGATCACCAGCCATTTGCATGACATGATTTCTCTTCAAAGTATCCTTTGATATCATCCTCTTAGAAAAATATGCAGTCAGCTGTAATACACCCAAAAGTCATAGGCAATAAACAAAAAAGGGCGTCTTGTATCATTTTATTGCTACAGAATCAGTTTCTTTTTGTTAAAATCCCTATAAATTTGATTGTTCTAATTAGGCCTAAATGTAATTATGCTCATAATAATGAATTTATCAAATCATAACATAAGAGCTATAAATTCCCAATCAGCTGCTTGAGAGAATCAAGAATTCACCTTGGAAGCACTACGCGAATATGCATAACCTGGACAGTATAGAAGGAACGAACCTAAATTTTGAGGGGAAGACCAATGCTCTCCATTGTGTCAACTTACATGTTTGCAAAACATAGCTTTGTAGAGTAATATGCAAAATGCAAAAACAACAATATAATTGATTCCTCATAGTGTATGTAGGAGCGTAGTACCTTTTAGAAGGCGGTACTTTTGTTAATATTATTTACTTACTTCATAAAAATTAAAGAAAGGGGCATCTTGCTCTAAGATGGTGTTTGGATTAGCCTTTTAAAAGTAGCTTATAAGCTAAAAGCTAAAAGCCATAAGTTAAGAATAACCAATTTTTAGCTTTTAGCTTATTATTTGTACTTTTTTGGCCTAAAAGTAAGTGCTTAAAAGCACTTTTTATCTTTCCCAAACACCACAAAAATTAAAAAATAAAACAATCTTAAAAGCCAAAAGCACTTAAAATAAGTCAATCTAAACACCCTCTAAATCAAGCTTAGAGATTAGGGAATGCATTGTTGAAAATCTGTTGCCCAGTGCTAAATATTAGACTGTACAATGCTAGCCATCAGACTTAGTGTATGCATGGCAAAAGAAAGTTTCCTTACCATATCACCTAATGGTTCTAACTTCAAGCTTTCCTCTGTAAGTATCCGAGGAAAATTCATTCTGCCAAGTTGATGGACCCCATCAGATGCCGTACTGTTGTGTGGGATCTGTGTTCATAATTAATATCCAATGAGGTGATTTAACTTCTATCTCTCAGAAATTAATGTAAGCAAATTTTAAATCCATAAATTAAACTACCTGGCCTGCCCATCCACATTCAATATTGAAACACCTCCATAATGCAGAATTCCTTGATGACCACAAAATCAAGTTTGAAGAACTCTAGTTGCTTGTAAAAGGAGATCATCATTGAACATGAGAACTATCGTACCTTTTCGAGGACATATGAAATGATAAACACTTTCCCATTGACCGACCACCTTTGCACTGTTTCAGAAGAGACAAATAAATACAAAGATATAGAGAGAAGTAAAAGAAAATGAATGGGGCTCATATCTAGCTTAACAAAACAAAACAAACATATCCAAGTGTCCATGACAAACCCCAACTTATTTTTTTGTCACAAGAGTTAATTAGCAGAAACTTAAGGTTCCATTGTATAATCGGAAAACAAAGAAGCACATCATAAATGTGTTTACTCGTCTTCTTCTTCTTATATATATATATAAACAAACAGTTCAAAGAATTATGTTATAATTGAAGGCTATATATTCGTTTTCCCCGGTCTCTGTTACAAAGAGCGAAAAAGTTTACACTTTACACATAGCTATATCAACCTTGAAAACTGCATTTCACTTCATTATTTCTTATTTTTCATCTTGCATTTCCTCACCAAATTAGCAGTACAAATGCATGACCATGAAAAGAGAGCAATTACCCAACTCTCATTATTTCCTTTACTAGTGTGCGCTTGCAGGTACAAATTCCAACTAGTAGATATCGCTACATATGATTAACAGATACCTACCACTTGACACTCATTAAAAGAAAAACTTAATTAAACCAAAAGAAACACCAAATAAAATGTCAAATACCTTGGGACACATTAATCTTGTGTATTCTTCAGGAGTAACAGAATTGCAGCATATACCCAAATTTTCCACTTTCTCCTTCAGTTCAGCATAATCATCCACCTCCTTATTTTCGTCTCTCCTCAAGCTAGCTAGTACAAGTTATAAAAAAAAATAAAAAAATAAAAATCTAAGTAACAAAATAGATATACAAGCATTTGATTAGGAACTCTATGGAATACCACAAGGTCTAATTTTTTTTATTGTTCAAAGGTCAAAAAAAAAAAACTTACAAAGCTGTGTAAAGAGCTCAAAAAATGGAATCACCCTCTAGTTTTAAAAAAAATTGAAAAGTATCTTCATAAAAAATGTGCTCCCCCAAATACCCAACTTTTGTATCAAAATTAATTTTGTTTATGACCGAAGTGTCCTGCCAGCTTTCGAGCAGCTCGACTAATTTCACTGGATAGCAGCCACCTTCCGCCAGAAACAGGTAGCTTTTGTATCAAAATTTGATTCACCATTTTGCCTGGTCAACAAAAATTCAGAAAAAAAAGGAAAATTGAAGCGAACCTGCAGTTATGAAGAGCCTAGTAGGAGTAATAGTAAGAAAACCATGACTGTTAGGCGAAAATCTTGAGATGAAAGTGTAGAGTGTAACAGGAGGAGCTCTAATGAGAGTTGCCGCCAAGCCAATAAGCATTTCAAGAGTTTTAAGAGAGCTCTCAAAAGCCCCTTACGCCATTGTCGCCTCTTTTAAGTTATCCCAACACCTCACTCTCACTCTATTTTTTTCTGTTCTCTGAGATGACCATCATACCCTTGGCTTTGGTTTTGTACTCGTTTACGTAATATTAGTATCGTATTGTAATAAATCATGTTGTGTTTATTTTATACTAGTTTCTGAGCACGTGTTTCGCACGTGTTTCGCACGTGTGTTTCATGTGAATTTTTATAGATACGTTAGAATGACTAAAATTTCATGAAAATATATATATGTAAATTGTAATGAACAATAAAATGCAACAATTACAAAATAAGTATGAAGAGTTACGACAATAAAACATTCATAGAAAACTAAATTAAGAAGTCTAATAGAGGGGAAAAAAAAGACAAAAAGAAACAGATTTAAGAAAAAATACAAGGTAGACATTATTCTTATAAGACTGATACATATATAGATGAAAAAATAAGTACAAAATTAGTACATAACTCTCCGAGTTCTTATCGATTCCTTCCATATCCTATCAAAATTCAAGAGTCTTCTTCATCTACTTTAACTATAGAATAAAAATAATAATAGCCTAATAATCTTGGTAGGGATTTCATGAGATAAAGAAGTTGAATTTATATAGATAGAATAGAAGGAATATCAAAAGATATCTTAAAGTGCTAGTTTAAATATTTAGAGGTTATGAATATGAAAAGATGAGAGTTATGAATATTAAGAGTATAAAAGTTGAATAAGTAATTAGAAAATAATAGTAAATAAATGAAGAATATGAAAAAGAAAATTAAAGTTAGCAAACTATGTAGAAAAAACAACTAAAGTTCTTATCACGTAATTAAGCATCAATGAATTTAAATTTGTGAAGCTAGAGTCATTCTTTAATAATAATCAAGAGGACATTATCAATGTGTGCGTCTCCATTTTGCAGATTTGCACCCTTCAAATTATTAAATTTCGTTAGTTATCATAAAGGATAATACTTTATCCACATAAATTATATTAAAGGAAAAAGTTATGAGAAGAGGAAAAGTATAGCAATTTAGGTATAGACTTTTTAAAAAAAATTATAATTATTATATACATATAGATTATAGATGATAAATATTAATAAATTAGATATTTAATTAGGAATTAATCTTAGGAAGTCTAAAAGTCATTTAACATTTTAATTAAACTTATACAATCAAATATTTAAATATTTTATAACAATTTAATTAATAGAAGGGGTAAAACCGTAATTCAACTTTCAACTTTTTTTGTTCATGCTTATAGTAATATATGATTATGTTTGGATAAATTGTACTGTCTTTCATGTTACAAAATCTCGTATGAAAATAGTGTAAAGAATTAAAAAGGATTATTAAATAATAAAATAAAATGAGAAAAAATATAAGATAATGATGCGATCAAGCTAAATCGATCATTATATAAAATGAGACTTTTTGCAAACAATTAATGATGTGAGAGAGATTATTATGCAATAACTAATGATGAAAATGTTAGTACACAAATTATTTATTTTTAAAGGGTATTTTCATCTAAATACATGCACTAACAGGAAGAAACTCGTGGCCTGTGATTAAGAAGCCTTTAGATGTCAATGTTACAGAAACAAATACAGTCAGAAATTTCTATAAGAGTAATGTTATGACAATATTTCATCGAGTTTTTCTTCTTTTTGAATTGTGTTCCTTGTTATGTTCTCTAAAACAAACAGCGTTATTACAGAGAGGTTTGACCATACAAGATCCAAAGGTGCTGCTGGAATATTAGAAAACAAGGTTTGCTCAGCAACCATAATAGGTGGTAGTTAAAAAGTGATCAATAAATCAATCAACATTTCATGTTTCAGCTTGACTAACAGAAGGCAGGACCTTGCCAAAATAATAAAGCCCAGCTCAGTTGTAACCTAATCTAACTAACCTGTAACTGTAAATCAGTTTTTACAATTAGATGGAAGCAAATAAGTTTGAAAAATAAAGACGATATTTGTTGTACACTAGTGACATAAACTCAAGTTTGCTACTTTTATCAGTTGGGGAAAATGTAAGCAAGCAAAATAGTGAAGGCCGGAATGAGATAGTATACAATCTGATGACACTACTTGCTAGGTCTCCACTACAAGAACTAGTCATAATGTGTTCTCCCTGTATGGAGATATGTCAGGCATTTGCATTTGCATTTGCAGAGGCAAGATTGCATCTTCAGAGTTTCTCATAGGATTTACTTTTCTGTGCCAGTTGTTGCATCTCCATCCATGCTATTCTTCTTTTTCTTTCCATCACCATGTCTGGACCTTCTAGGTGCTTCATCCTCGCTCTCGCTTTCATCATTTCTAAAGCTGTTTTCAGTTTGTGGATAATGTACTCCTTCAGCTGGTCCACCAACTGAGCCTGCAATCTCTTGACCCCTACCTTGGTCTGGACCTGAACTGAATCTATCGTTCCTTTCATTAAAAGGAGCTCTCTGATCCTTTTTGACCCGAGGATTTTGAGAGGGCGGTGGTGTGGGTGGAATAAATGATGGATGTATTCCCATTGGTCGACCACCTCTGGGTGGGCCAGGTGCTCCAGGACCCATTCCACCCATGAAAGGGGGCCTTCCTGGACCCATCATCATTCCAAATCCACCAGCAGCTGGAGGACGGCTGTGAAACATCATATCACCAGGGAATCGAGGGCCAAATGGTCCAAAAGGTCGGCCACCCATTCCATAAGGATCAGGCATAGGAAAACCATCAGGTGTCATTGATCCATAAGAAAATCCATCACTCATCATGCCTGGAGGGAAGCCCCGCATCCCAGGGAAAGGTCTGGCTCCACGTCCAAAAGGAACTAGAGGAGGCCATACGATTCCCCTACCCCTTCCTCTGCCCAAAGCAGCTGGTCCAAAAGCTTGGCCAAAGCCCTCATCCTCCTCCTCCTCTTCACTTTCTTCTTCTTCCTCTTCTTCATTGTCTTCAAAAGGTACAATATCTGGGTTCTCATTCCCATTATCAGGGTTTACTCCCTTTGCTCTTTCCTCCTCTCGCTTGGATTCTGCAGCTAGTGAGACTGCCTGAAATGCAATAATATATTGTCCCATTAGAATTCTGTACAGAAAGTTCAACTACATTAGGAAGCAATTCTTTAAGTTCCCATAGCTACTATGTCAAGTGAATGTACACATATACATACACATCGAAAACATTTATATATATATATATGTACATATAACACACATACATAATGTATATTTACACAGTATGTGTGTGTACACCATGTGCTTTCCTCCATCAGCAGTCCAACTAGATGCTCCATAAATTACCAAAGAGCATAACTAAGGCGAATGGACCAATTGCAGCCAAATTTTGGAATTTCAACACAACATATTTGAATGCACTTAAGCAGCAAAGCAGTAGAACGAACTCACTATCAAATCAAACTAAATAAGTACTAGACTATGTGCGGGGTTTTTTCTTTCTCAAAAAACAAGTACAGAACCTATCATGAAAAAAAAAAAGAATAAGCAATTACCTCTCCACGTAAGGATCTATTTCAACTATTGCCTACATTACAAGCCAGAAAAGATTCTTAACTATAGAAAAATGTGTCATACAACAATTTACCAATGTATACCAGTTTTATAGTACTAGTTGAGACATCATTTTTGTGAACCCACATTTGGAGGAACAACATTTACAGTGAGAGTAACAGGAAAACCCAGGTTAGACAGTTACATTGAAAATAAGGGAAAGACCAGGTTCATTTTTTTTCCAAGACCAGGTTCGGTAGTTGTCCAACAGATCCATAAAACAGGTTAGTTAGCTGTACAACAGATCCAGAACTGTGTCCAAGGGATGACTGAATAGCAAGAAATGACTCCTTATAGCCAAACTCAATATAAAAATTCTTTTATTTTTCTTTTAACCAACAATTAAGTAAAACCTGAAGAAAGCTTTGGACATAAAAGATCAACCTTATAACATCAGAACAATCACCAAAAAGATCTACTAATATATCACGTCCACAATCCCAAATGAATTACCATCTATTGAATGAAAACTGGTTTGATAGGAGAAAAACTGAAAAAGAAATACCATAAGTTCACTGTCTGGTTCCACATAGAGCAAAGAAGCCAACTGCTCACCAACAGAGATCTCTAATTCTTGACAATCTCTGCTTATCTGAAACAACGACAGTAGAAGGTGACTGAAAGTAATGATACCACACAGCAAAGTTTAACATTACCAAACAAAACATGGAAGGAAATTTTGAATTTGACAAGTAAAAGTCCATCTCAGGAATCATAAGCAGCTTTGATTGCAACAGTAAAAGAGAATGTTCACTTACAAGCTGAAAATTATGTGAAACAAACTTAGCACAGTTGCTCAACCAGAAACGCAATTAATATTCGAAGAAAGGCTATTTGGTTGGTTCATGTTCTTCAGAAGGGCAATTAGCCAATAATTAGTTTTAATAATATGAAAGTTTGTGGCCATCAAAAATAGTATTAAAGCTTCTGTGCTATACCCATGGCATTAAAAGAGGTTGTGGGTAAAAGGTAAAGTATCTTACTTGAGATACATTTTCCTTTTTTCTCTTTTCAACAAAAAAAGAAAAGTACCATTGAGAAGGATAGTATAAAAAGGCTCTACATGTCCTCAACCCTAAAAAAGAGCTGCATAGATTTGGAAAAAAAAAAGCCTTCCTCATATCTTGTTAAAGACTGGTCAGGGCAATGTAAAAGAATCTACTTCAATTGAAATGCCCTTAGGCAATCCCTAGAGCGTTCTAGCTTTACACCACATAGAGAAGAGATGGATCAATTGAAATATTACGAGAAAATGGCCTTCAAACCTTCTGGCATCCTCTTCACTCAAAGGCAGATTGAACAGCATGTAAAACCTCTCTTCCGAGAATATAACATCTTTGTGTAACCAAAGCCCCATGTTGAATCATTAAACACTAGCTGAGGTATAATAAAAGCACAAAAGATCATCACAATCCTAATAATTTCATCCAGACTCACCTTACAAAAGAGCAAAGCCAACATAAGTGAGAACGGGTCTAATTTCTCTTTTGGCACATAATGCACCAACTGGGAGTTATGAATTTGTGAGATCGTTTAATTGCAATGGACCATTTGGTGCTAAGAATTCATGGAGAAAAACAAAGCAAGTGGCTTTTTTTTAAACTAGTAAGTTTGTAGTCTTCAGCATTAAGGATATGCTGGCCACCACAAAAAAGTTAAACCACAGACTCCCTATCAGATCTATAATCTATTCAGTATCTTCTATACATAGCTGTTTACACCAAAAAAATAGAGATACAATACAATTCTATTCAACTTTATGAATGGAATTGGACCTATCTTCGAAACATCTGGCATTTCTCTCCCTCCATACTAACCACCATATACATGAGGGAATCAATCTCCACCATCTCTTAATGCTGATGAATACCCTTTTGGAGGTGGCCAGCATACCCTTAATGCTGATGAATACAATTTACCAATTTCAAAAAAAAAAAAAAAAATCTCCACCATCTCTTTTGGCTTTTTTTAACAGAATCTGTGCTTGAAAGAAACGCAAGGGAAAAGGAGACTCCTCAGATAGGCACTAGAATATGATTTGGACCGCATCTCAGCTCCATCATTATGCAGAATGTAATTCTATGGCAATTTAAAAAATCTATCCAAAGATAATAATTTTCGGTTTATCTATATAACCATGGTATTTTATGTTTTCTTTCAACTTCATGCTGACCCACATATTTAGACTGGCAATACACAGATTGATCTTCCAATTATTCTACTAAAAGCACTATGCTAAGGCTGGCTACTATTCCCCCCCCCCCTCAAAACAGTACGAGACTTCAAATTGCGGAGCATCAATTTTGATGAAAAGAATAAAAATTATTTCACCCTGGAAACCCAAACCTCTAGGTACTAAGGTCTTCCTCATTGTCAGAAAGACTGTTTGTAAGTCGAAGAAACTCTGGTGGAGTTGGATAGTCTTGCTGAAATGCAAGAAGTAAGGATGTCACTTGACAAAAGCAACTTGTGGGGATTCTGACTTGACTAATCAATGGTTCTGTCAGGCCCATCAAGGCTTTAAGCTGAAGTACACGTGTATCTACTAATGAAGAATTTTTCAAATTATAACAGCGTTCTAGCATAACAGAGAACTACATGCAAATACCTGCCCTGATCTATAAATATGTCCATTATAAATCAATCTATGTCATCGGCATGCTCAGAACAGCCATAGATGGAACTGATTTTTTGAAATATTTCTTTTTTTTTTATAAAGTGAGTAGATTCATTTAAAGGCATCAAGAAGATGCAAGCTTTACAAGTAGGATAGATCAGCTAAGCTCACAAAAATAAGGATTTGTAGCTTCCTAAACTGTAGAGCTAAAAAAATCCAAGAAACTAATTTTTTGAATATGTCAAATAATCTATGAGTAAAGGCTTAAACATACCTTCACAGGTAAGTTCTCATTGTATGGATTCCTCAAATGACGAGTTTTCTGGAAGGACAGTTCACAGAGCTGCACTTTAAGCCTCAGAGTTAGTTCATGTATGCAAGCAATTGATAATTAAAAAAGAAAAACAGAAACAAGAGAATCAAGTAATCAGTGAACTTTAAGCCATAGATTCACTCAGAGGTGGATCAAACATTTAGATACTACAAGTTCAACGTTGAAAGTAATGGATTTAGATGAACCCGATACTGTAATGGTGGATCCGTCCCTTAGTTCATGTATGCAAGCAATTTTGTGATGAAATCTTTAAAAGGGGGAAGAAAAATAAGAGAAGTGAAGAGCCTCTGCCACTGGTTGATATTAGGTAAGTGTTAGAGTTGGGAAAATGATTAGAAGTCCTCAAGTGAAATAGAAAGGGCAACGAAAAGAAAAAGGATTTTTCTCCTATGATACTTAAATGCATAGAGTTCATCAGTTTAAATTGCAACAAGGTAAGAGGCATGACCAACTACAGCAGTGAGCAAAACAAATCATTGATCAAGGTACCAATGTACTTATCAGATTAATCCTACAGTATTGACAGAAATTAAAATAGCAATTCATCTAGTTGATGGCCTCCATAGCTGGAACCTGTAAATTGCATAAGTTGTGATGCTAATTAAAGATACATGGAACGGTTCAAGCTTAATAATTTACACAAGGCAGAGGTTCTGAAATACATTTTGTTCTCTTCAATCAGCCAAAGCAGCTTCTAACAGAAAATTTGGAGTTGAATAATTGGTTGCACAGACTTTTGAGTTTCGACTCATGTAACTAGTTCAACTGTCACCTTTCTAGTCTAATAACTATAATCACAATAATCAACTCTCAACAAGTCCTACAATTTAAAAGAGAGAAGGACTAAGAGAGAGAAAGAGCTAAATATTAGTCTGCTGAAAACATTTCAGAAATTTGAGACACAAAAACTTCTTTTAACTAAGCGGGAAAATCTAAATATCATGAAATAGGACAATCTCCTACTATTGCCAATTTGCCACCAAAAGAGAAACTAACAAACACAAATGTCCTTGATAGAAATCAAAACATAGAAGTAAGCCCACTACACTAAAAAATGCGCAACAGGTATAGATGGTTAACTCTAAGAATACATCTATTGAGACAAAAGGTGTAGGCTTCTCACTAGAAGGAAACATACACAAGTTCAAAGTGTAAATCTCGAAAGAGAGATAATTTCGTTCTACCCTTTTAGGTTCTTGATAATAACATTCACCCCCTTTGTCTTATGAAAAAATTCGTGAACTACACCTGCTATCATAACAGACCTACAATAGTGCAAACTGATCAAAATGCACCACTTGTTATTTTCATTAAGTTGACTGATTACTTCTTTTTTTTTATGATGAGGTTGACTGATTATTTTTGTTAGAATAGGAAAAGGTATACACAATCCAACTTAGAATAGGTATGGTATATAGTTTCCTATTTGGTAAAGGATTGTATTGTAGTGTCTATAAATAGGGTCTCTATGTAATATTGTAGACACAACAATTCAATAATATTCTTCTTCAATATTTCTCACAATTTTATAGAAGGAAATTTTGCTCATTATTTACTTTGCCCACTTCCAAGATAAATAGAAAAGCTAGTGTGATTGAAAGGCATGCAACGGAAAAAACTAATAACGTAGTTAGTAGTAGATCACATGGTCAAAAACCTTTGTTGAGCTCAAATGTCATGCGAACAGCTTATGTCATAACCAGAAACATTGAGGGATATAAGTGGACTCACTAATCCTCTCGAAATACATATCATACATTCATGAAATAGCTTCCAATTTACATTTACATAAATCAGAAAAGAGGGGCCAGATATCTTTTCTTGCCACCTCACCTCTACCTTGTCCAGAATCTAATAAATTACAAGGAAATATTTTGCTGACAACCATGCAAGGCACCTGAGCAAAGGTAAGAATAGAAAGAAAGAAAGAAATACTAAAAAAACAGGTGGGGAAGGTAAAGAAATCAAAAGGACCTTTTAAATATGAAGAGAGAAATCAAAAGTACCTTTAACCATTTCAATGAAAAATTCCGTCCATAATGTGCAGTTCCATGTTCATGCTTCCAATTTCCTCCTTTAGCAGCACCACCAATTCTAGATGTCATTTTTGCAAGACCCTGACAAACAGTATACATGTTGAATTCCATGAACTAGTCCTAAATTAATGACATATTCCTTTCATTTCTGATGAAGATGACACATTCCTTTCATCACAACACAAGTTACAATCAAACTATGCATAGTTAAATCAGTAAGATTTTTAACCTATACTCTTCATGGGATAGGTGAAAAACAGACTACCTGAAAATGCCTAGTCCGATTGATTGAAAAAACTAGAATGACATTTTCCACAGAGTCGAAAGCTTCATTTAGTTTAGCCTCATTGCTTCGTTGAGTTGCCCAAACTCCTTGTTGTACTGACAATTCAAGATTCTCACGGTTGCAGCTTTTAACTATAAAGTACCTAATACCATGCAAGGACATCAGATAAGCATAAAGAGAAATATAGAGATATGGATTATAACTGTTCCTTTTTCACATATAAATGTCAAGAGGGAAGGTGATACTATATGAACACAATTCTTGAGTAATGTAAGGTAAATACCATGTTTAGTTCACATGACGCAGGGCTCAAACCTATGACCTTAAATCCTTAGTCACAAGTCCCTCAACCTTTACCACTTGAACTAAACCCTGGGGGGGATTTAAAAATTTTACAGCAATTTTTTGTGTTCTCATTTGCTCAAAAAACTAAATATGACACAGAAAAGACATTGGAAACACAAAAGTTATAAAAAGACGAGAAGAATTTATCCGGTGTATTAAACAAAGATACTGGAGTATCCAGGAATAATAATACTAACAATGATTTGATAATCTATGACACCGAAAAAAGTAGGAGACACCAAGTTAGTAATGACCCTTTTCTATAAGCTTTCAAATATTTTTTATCACTTTGTTTAATTTTTCCTTCTCTTCTTTTTGTTGGGGGGTGGAAAATCCAGAAACCTATAAAAGATAAAGAGGCATTCAGCATATGTGACAAGATCAACTGCTCCTTTTACTTCCTGATCAAGACTGAACGTTTATGTTTCTAAAAATTGAATAGCAGAGCATTTGTTTAATTTGTCAAAAGACAAGTGAATCATTGGAATATTGTGCAACACATACTTGATAATGGTCAAGGAGTTTAAACATGGAGAATAAAAGGAATTTGGTGAAAAGCAGAATACAACAGGAGGGGGTAGATATTATAGTTTTGATGGACACAAAGCTAAATGCAGTGGGGGATTATATACAACAATTAGGGGGGAATATGGCTGGAAGCGATTGGCAGCAAAGGTGGAATTTTAGTTATGTGGAACAAAAGATCATGGAAAGGGGAGATGGTGGAATATGGGAACCAATCAATTACTTGTAAACTATGTGGAGTTAATCAAGAACTACTTGGTTTCTCACAGCAGTCTATGCAGCTTATGATAGAAATGAAAGGATGGAGTTATGGGGAGAATTAAGAGCTATGAGGAGTCTGTGTGATGGACCCTGGGTAGTATGTGGGGAGTTCAACACTACTAGGTTTCCCTCCGAGAAAACCAATTGTGTCAGGCTTTTTGGAGCCATGACCGATCTGTCCAGCTGTATCAACGAATTGGAGCTGATTGACCCCCCCCCCGCTCTTATTTGGAGGATCATACACTTGGAGAGGAGGGGCAAACCATAGGAATGCCTCTAGGATTGACAGATTTTTGTACTCATTCCCATGGGATGAAATGTTCCTTCAAATTAGGCAATGTACCCTGCCTAGCTTGGGGTCTGATAATAACCCCATTGCCTTGACATGTGGGAATAAGGTCTTCAAGAGATCTTATTTCAAGTTCCAAAAGTGATAGCTTAATGAAGAGGGTTTCAAAAGTAAAGTTCATAATTGGTGGAGCTCCTTTGAAGTGTCAAGAAGACCGGATTACAAACTAGTTACTAAGTTGAGGCTGCTTAAACAGAACTTAAGGAATGGAGCAGAGAGAATAGGGGGAATTGGAAGGCAAGGTACGAGCAAATTTTGAGCCAGAAAGGGGACATGGAAGTTACTCAAGAGTCTAGATCTCTTACTGATGATGAACAGATACTAAAGGTACACTTGGCCATGGAATATGGGAGGTGGCCAAAAATGAAGGAATTTTTTGGAGACAGAGGTCCAGAATTTAGTGGATCAAGAATGGCAATAAAAATTCAAAGTACTTCCACATAATGGCTACAGCTCACAAAAGAATCAACACCATTGAGTCATTAATGATTAATGGAGAGTTCTCTTCTGAGCCAATGGAAATCAACAGCTCTATTGTGGATTTTTACCACCATCTGTATATAAGAAGGTAGAAAAATGGAGACCCTCACTAAATATTCTTAATGTACCAAGAATTAACAGTGGAGAAGCAGAGCTAGTTATCTAGAGAATTCAGTAAGGATGAGGTGATAAAAGGGATAACATTGTGTGCTTGTGATAAAAAACACCTGGGCCTGATGGTTAAGCCATGGTCTTTTTTCAGGCATTCTGGGAAACTATAAAGGAGGATCTGATGCAAACCTTCCAAAACTTTCACTGCCACCAAAGTTTTGAGAAGAGTTTCAATGCCACCTTTATGGCTCTAATTCCAAAGAAAGTGGGGGCAAAGGATCTAAGAGACTTCAGACCAATCAGTCTCATTACTGGGGTTTATAAAATAATTGCCAATGGCAGAAAGGCTAAAGAAGGTGACAGACAAGCTAGTCAACAAAAATCAAATAGCTTTCATTAAAAGGAGACAAATAATGGATGCAGCTCTAATTGCTAGTGAATGCATTGATACTAGGATTAGAGATGTGCCAAGGGTAATGTGCAAACTGGATATTGAAAACGCCTATGACCATCTTAATTGGGACTTCCTGATCAACACTCTTAGACAAATGGGTTTTGCCCCTACATGGCTCAAGTGGATTGAGTTTTGAATTAAAACCACCAGGTTCTCCATTTTGGTAAAAATGGAGAACCCGCTGGGTTTTTCTTCCTACTGAAAGAGGACTTAGACAATGGGACCCTTTGTCCCCTTTCTTGTTTATCATTGCTATGGAAGGGTTGGACAGTCTGATGAGGAGAGCTTCTCTAAACAATTGGATTAAGGGTTTCAGAATAAAAACAAGGCTAATGAGATAGTGGAAATGACTCATTTATTGTATGGTGATGACACAATAATTTTTCGTGAAGCAGAGCAAGCACAACTTTGTCACATCAAAATAATTCTAGTAATTATTGAGGCATGCTCTGGACTAAAAGTGAGTGAATGCATTGATACTAGGATTAGAGATGTGCCAAGGGTAATGTGCAAACTGGATATTGAAAACGCCTATGACCATCTTAATTGGGACTTCCTGATCAACACTCTTAGACAAATGGGTTTTGCCCCTACATGGCTCAAGTGGATTGAGTTTTGAATTAAAACCACCAGGTTCTCCATTTTGGTAAAAATGGAGAACCCGCTGGGTTTTTCTTCCTACTGAAAGAGGACTTAGACAATGGGACCCTTTGTCCCCTTTCTTGTTTATCATTGCTATGGAAGGGTTGGACAGTCTGATGAGGAGAGCTTCTCTAAACAATTGGATTAAGGGTTTCAGAATAAAAACAAGGCTAATGAGATAGTGGAAATGACTCATTTATTGTATGGTGATGACACAATAATTTTTCGTGAAGCAGAGCAAGCACAACTTTGTCACATCAAAATAATTCTAGTAATTATTGAGGCATGCTCTGGACTAAAAGTGAATTAGAAAAAAAGTAGCATTTTTCCTATTAAAGAGGTCCAACAGATTCAATCTTTGGCTAATATATTGAAGTGCAAGATAGAGAGGCTGCCTACAGTTTATCTAGGTTTGCCACTGGGTGCTAAACATAAAGCAATTCGCACCTGGGATGGTATACTAGGAAAATCAGAGAAGAGACTGGCACATTGGAAATCCCAATATCTATCCTTGGGGGAAGAGTCACTTTGATCAACTCTATTTTAGACTCTTTGCCAACATATGTGCTGTCATTTTTCCCATTCCCAGCAAAGTAGTCAAAGCTATAGACTTGTTGAGGAGAAATTTCCTTTGGCAAGGTAAGTATAGTTAGCCAGAGATTTTTTTGTAAGCTCAAATGCCATATCTTGTAAATTTTGCATCTTCTTGATGATGTTATTAATACCACTTATCTTATCAAAAAAAACAAAAAAAAAAGATTAAGAAGAGCTTCAACTTGGTTAAATGGATGGCAGTTCAGTAGATAAATGGGGGTTTGGGAGTAAGAAACCTAAAGCTACACAACAATAGCTTACTTACCAAATGGTTGTGGAGATGCAACTTGGAAGATCAAGCTCTATAGAAAGAAGCCATTCAACACGAGTATGGTCAGGAAGGCCAATGATGTTCGGAAGAAGTGATGAAAACATATGGTGTGGGAGTATGGGGGACTACAAGAAACCTATGGCTGGCTTTCATAGACAATGTAAGGATAAAGGTTAGCATAGAGAATAAGGCTTTGTTTAGGAAGGAAGACTGGATTGATCAAAGGTCCTTCGAAAATTTATTCCTGGGTTATTTTCTATTTGCCTGAATCCTAATAGCAAAATACAAGAGGTTTGGTCTCCACAAGGATGAATTTGCTTTTTAGGAGATTTAATAATGACTGGGATATAGAGTGGGTATCGGATATGCTAGCTTTGATTGGAGACTTTCTTGGCACAAATCCGTAAACAGATGAATTGCCATGGAGGCATCATATTGATGGTCAATTCTCTGTGAATAGAATGTATAAAAGGGATCTAGCCACAATTGCAGGGAAGAAATCAAGGTCATGGAGTGCTATTTGGAAGAGTGTAGCCCCTACTAAGGTGAAGTGCTTCACTTGGTTGGTAACCCGGAGAGCTTGCCTGACACATGATAAATTTCAAAAGAGGGGAAGAATTATTGCCTCAAGATGTTATCTTTGTAAAGAGGCTCTAGAAACCAACAATCACATGTTCCTCCATTGCAAAGTAACAATACAAGTATGGGATCTATTCACCAATTTAGGCTAACCAATTTAGCTAGCCTAAATTGGATTATGCCAGAACATACAGTAGACCTATTAAGTTGTTGGGCCAGAAGGGGAGGTGGTGGAGAACAGTACCAGCCTGTATTTGGTGGATCATATGGAAGGAGAGAAATCAGAGAATCTTTGTAGGGTTAAAGAATGCGTTATAAGATTAAGTGGAAAGTAATTACCACTTTAGGTTTTTCGTGTAAAGCAATAAACATAGAAGAAGAAATTCAACTAGTGGATTTCATAGGAGCTATGTAAGTATTCTTGTTTTCTTTGTTTTGTTGTTTCTATGTAACTATCACTTTTGGAGGTGGCCAGCATAGCCCTTAAGCTGAGGAATACAAAGTTACCAGTTTCAGGAAAAAAAAAAAATCTGGATGAGTGCATCATTGTAGTGACAGTTCTAGGAGTTCACTGGGTCTAAGATGGTCCCAACTCTCTGGAGTATCTAAAGGGCTCTACAGCCAGTTTTCACTAATTGTATAATTAGTAGTAATAACTAAACGAGAGAAATATTTCAGTGCACATGCTCTTAAAAGTTAAAACCAAAGTATATACTCCTTCACTAAGTCTCATCACAAGTTTGGAGGAAAGTATAGTTGGTGCATCACCTGACCCATCCAGAAGAATGATCCAATGTCCTTTAGTCTGTACCTAAGTTTTGGGATTTGGATAGCTTTGATAAGATTTTTATGTTAAGAGTTATCATTTGGATCACTCTGACAAAGTTACAGCAGCTAAATAATGACTTTGAATTAGCTTCCGACTATGAGACTAGACAGTGGGGATGAAAGGTTGTGAAGAAGAATCAACTCCCAATGGTACTATGACCATCAATTGGCTTTGCAAGCAATAGAAAGAAGAAAAAGAAACTCTCCTCATCACAATTAGGTCCAAGAATTCCTGTAGTTACACAAATCAATGGACCAACTTTAGCAGAAAAGGAAATAAATACGCAAACACATAACCTATAGTCCGTTTCTCCTGTCGTTTTTTGAGGGAGGATGGTTTTTAAAATTTCACCGACATAGTAGGGTGCATCAGGGCTGTAAATTACCAGCCAACAATATATATATCATTTATAGCAGAACTCTCATAGAATGAGTTCACAATAGTTTGTATCAGTTCCTCAGGCATGCAGCAGAATGAAGAATAGAACAAAGGGAGTTGATAAACAACAATACAGAATAGGTGGAACCATTTATGATTCTAACAAGGCTCTAGATAAACAATTTACAGCTGACATGGACGACTCCAAATTATTCACCTATTTAAGTAGACTGACTGACTACATGACCTAAGTAAAGACCTTGAAACTCTGAACACACCTAGATGGTCCTTGAGGCAGGGGTATTGCAGCCTGATTTTGCTGGCTGCTGGGAAGGGTTTGTGTTTGAGTTGGGGCACCCTGATGTTGAGGCTGTTGAACTTGTTGTTGATGCGGCTGGTGCGGTTGGCCAATGGGTGGCTCTGCTGCTGTAGATTTCACTGCTTGATTCATTACATTAGGTACTTGCGGAATTTGAGATTTGTCTGCCTGAGTTGAATAATTTGTATTCCGATTTTGAAAAAACCTGTTTGAGTAACCATAGGATGTCAAATTCTGAATTCTCTGAAGAACTTCTACCACTGGAGGTGGAGGTCCAGGCAGCTTTGCATGTCTATATCGGCAATCAGGACCATTCGGACAAAATCCTAATTTATACCTGTCATTATAGAAATTACATCAAAAAACAGGTGATAATGTGCTACAAGAAAAAGAAAAACCATGTATGGTCATCTTATTCTCTTTTCAATTACTTTTCTTTAGAGAAAGCAAATCAACACCCTTGATCTTTTTTATGACAGGGGTGTACGGGCCAGCTCACGAAAACCTCGACTTTTCCACAGGGTACATACTACCTCCCACCAGGTATCATGCTACTCTAAGCAGTCATTATCATTAAGATCAAAAGCACCTACACCATAATTAATGATGATACTGTCGTAGAATGACCAATGCCCAACAAAAGCAAATCAGCATAACTAAATATCAGGTGAGGATCGTGAAAAAACACATTAAACATCCATTTTTTTACTATGTTCTTGCGCTTTTCTTCCGCTCAATTCCCAGTAAGTAACAAACTCATGCAGCTTATAACTAAAAAGTTCAAACGAAACTGGTATAAGTAAAAATATGTGTCAAGAAATATCAAACAGATAAAGTAGATCCAATTCATTACACACCAAGCAACTCAAAATGCATCAAATCTACGAACCTAATACTCACGAACCTAAAAGCTAGTAACCTTGGTTTAGATGTAACCAAATCCAAGCAGAGGTGCTAACTGCTGAGACCAAACACATAAGTCCCAAATTATCTCATCAGAGTATCTAAGTAAGAGTTTGAATCCAACCTAAATATCTGTGGTTTCCCTACTAGCATGTTGGCAATGCAAGTATGTAAATATACGCCTTACCTTACCTCCTCCCCCTTCCCCTTCCCCTTCCCCTTCCCTCTACCCCTCCTCTGATCCACCGATTCACCACTGAACGGCTTTGGGTTTCTTTTTCTACCGACAGACAAGGACTTGAAAGAGAGCTTCCTGGACAGCTAACCACTTCTTGCCAACAAAGGAGGGCGCACCGTCACTTACATTACACTCCCCCTCAACACAGACACAAACACACAAGGAAAACAGCATGATTTAAAACCATTGCAAAGAAGAAAAACCAGAAATCAGATCACGGAGAGAATCTCACATGTTACATTCTTTAATATCCTCATTGGTGTGCTTATAAACACAATCTTGTTCACGACACTCTCCATAGAGTCTAAAGAACCTGCAAACGGGCATCCGGGACTTATCATACTGGTGAAGGAAACCACAAGCATCACCCTTCATACACAACGACCGTAGCCAATGCCTGCAAACAGTCTGCCTGAAACTTCTACGATTACCAACAAATGAACCATCCCCTCCTTGTCCCACACCGCCGCCTGGAGGAACTAAGGCAACAGAAGCATTTGGGGCGGGACCGGTGGTGATGTGGCCTGCAGATTGTAATACTGGTACAGATGCAGTTGGGTGTGTTGGCCCTGTATCTAAGCCACCTTCAAAATCAAAGTTTAATCCTCCTTCTCCATCATCCATTTTGAGTAGATTCTTCTCTGTTTGTCAATCAATCTTGATTTCTGGTTGAATTTGGGGTTTATGGAGCCACCAGGGTTTTTCAACCCAGGGCTTTTGGTTGTTTGGCAGAGAGGGGAAATTGTTAGTATTGTTTTTTTAGGAAGGTACAATTATGCATTTGTATACACTACTAAGTACTAAGCACAAATTAAATTTATTTATTTAGTAATATAAGTTGTGTGAGGCATATTATTTCATAAATTAGTGTATAAGGGGTTCTCAGAAGAAATAAGAGAAGTATTTGATTCGACAAATTATTAGTTTCGTGTTCGAAATATTAACAACCATAAAAGTATCTCTTTGTTTGACTAACGAAAATTAGATAAACTCTCGATTTGCCACATGACATAGCAAATAGTCTCAAAACTCTTGTAGGAACATGAGCTCTTATAAAAAGCCGAGAGAAGTGTAAATTTTGTGAGAATTTAGGTTCAGTTAGTCAATAAAGGGGTATTTTTAAGGTTGTCACTCCCTACATTCTCATTCTCAAGATTCAAGGCTATTCCTTTCACACCGCTGGCCAAGTCACTTCGTCCCTTTCAGGTGCAAAACTGGTCATTCTGTAGATCCGAGTTCGGAGATAAAATTAATAATTCGCGCAAAGTTTTAGATATGTTTTCAAAAGAAGTAATTGAGAAGAAAAAAAACAATTATTTAGTGTGTTACTTTATTGTTTCAAATTATTTAGTACTTTTAATTTAGACTTTACACAATTTGATTGAAGAAAATGTTATTGAACTATTATTTTCTTTATAACTCTGGTGTATAGTTAGTTTTCGTGAGTGTTTTTGTCTTTGTAGAAATTTGAATCTAAGACTTCATGGACCATGATTGCTGAATTTTGAGTCTAATATCTCACCATTCTCAACTCACTTCATTAATCTGTAAAATGATTAATTGTCATAAAAAGAGAAGTGGTACATTAACAATAACTAGTAATAAGTTTAATGTACTTTGAGTAGCTTTATTGAAAGAAATAACTATTTATCAATAAAATCAATTTAAGCATTTAAAGTATTTTTCAATAAGGAAAATGACTTTCCTTACTTGTGTTATATCAAAGTCATTTTCTTATAACCACCTGACTTTAGTTTTATACAATATTTTCTCCAACTAATAATCAAATATTATTATACATTATTCTTTTAGGATTCAAAACTTTCTTCAAAACACCTGCCAGAACAACTAAGTAGGGAAAACACTAACATATAAGTTTAAACATAACCTCAAGCTCAGATGGAGATGAACTTGAGAACCTGGCCTTATAACATGGCAAAGAGTATTGGTAAGTAATTTTGTGACTTTCTAACTCGGTACATTATACACTTCAGTCAAACTGAAGTGGTATTTTCTTCTTCTTTTTTTAAATAATGAGCTCAACCTCGCCCCAAATGCAGATAGATACTTTTCTGTTCTAGGGCATTTTTTTCATTTCCCTGCTAGTAAAGATAAGTTAGTTACAATCAAATATTTGGACCACTGCGTCAAATGATTATACATATATAGTAATAAATAGTGATTAGGGGTGAATCACATAAATGAATGGGCGTTCTGTCATCCAGTTCTTCATGGTCACCAATCAATACCCAAATCTCTTGAGGTGAATAGTTTGTCAATGTACGAAATGACAGTCTCACACGAGGCGACATAATTTTGCATCTGCGTTCTTGCAGAGACTTCTGAAATTAATAGAGAGAAACAACAAACTCATCAGGAAAATGAAAAGAAGAAAAAAACCACTGGAACAGGTGGGCGGACCTAGTATCCCAGATCTTAGCACATAGACTACAAGGCATTTGATATGATCCGAGCCTCAGACAAGGATGGGTCATGAACTATGAAAATGCCTCAGACATTGGATATTCTGGCCAATAAAAAGGCAACTATCATCTAGGCTGAGATACAATGAGATGAACTATTAAGAAGAGCTTGTCAGCATACAAGTAAATCACAATAAAACGCACAATTTATTCCCTGGACAAAAGTAAGTGCAAAATCAGTTATGACCCCCCTTACCCAACAATTTGGAAGCTAAAACCAAATAAGGAAGTAAAGAAACAAGCAGGATAAAAAATTTCAGAGTTGTGTCATGAAGTCCTTCCCAAGTGTGTGATAAGTGAGGCAAACTAAAAAACTGATATTGAGTTTCGTGTCATAGTATATAGGAGGAAGCTACTACAATCAGGATTACAATGTCCTAGAATTTCAGTCCATAATTCATTTTTAGCCCAAAACATATTGTGACATTAAGAATTTAAACAAATTACTCAACAGATTGGATAAAGCCAAACCAAGTTCACTTCAGAAAGAAAAAATAATGTATCAGAACGATGCATTAGACTCAAAAAGTTACTAGGTGAGTAGTTAGTTGAGGCAGAGGTATAGAAAAGAAGCTGAACTGCACACTCACCATCTTCATTAAGCTTGATCATCAGCTGTTGCCGGGTGGGAAGGGCATACATTCCTGCAGACACAGCTTTCCTGATGGCCCATCCATGGTATGGAGCAAACACTTGTGTATATGCTTTTGATGCTGGATCCTTCAAGGAATTCCCCCTGCCAAAGACAGCAACCAAATTTGAACATCAAATATGGATATTAAAACTAAAAACAAACATATCCGCTGGAAGAGGTCTGATAAGACTAGTTAGTACCTGATAACAAACACTTGATCCAAAAAAAAGTAACTGATAACATACAAATAGTACAAATCTCATAGTACTACAACAACATTTCACGATATTTTCCTACTTCCGCACACCTAAAAAGAATTAACAAACAAGCGCAAGTGTTTGAGTCATATCCATCTATTGCCAATTCAGCCACCAGAAGGACAGGTTCATGTGAATATCACCACCGTGTCAAACAACAATTGACTTGCAGGTTATAATAGAACTCCATAAGATTATGCAACTTTCATGCACCTTAAAATCAACGAGCCGGATAAAATTTAAAATTTAGTATATGCAATTATATAAACATCAACCTATGATAACGATTCCTCAACCACATGGTAGATTCATGTGAAGATCCATCACCTTAAGCAAAAAAACTGTCACTTCTCACACAAAGAAAGGTGAGACACGCATGAACTGCTCTGGCACTGTCCTTCATAGATCATAAAATCTGCAAATAGGGTTATTTTGGGGAGTAGTCATGTTTCAAAGTGCTAGCATGAATTTCACTCCTACTCTACTCATTCCTCTCTTCAGAGAAGAAAAATACATATTATTGCTTCTTTGGCAGGAAAACTAGGTATTGATAAGTTCCTCTGGTCTACTATTTCCACCGTGATCTTCAAAGGCCCTCATGCTTCTAGAACCATTACACCAACAAGCTAGCAAACTGGTCAAACAACCAATTTTCCATGTACACCGTAGCACCAAAGTAGATGACCCCTCGCCCTCTGGCACCCTGATGTATACAAGCTGTCAATGTAATATACCTTACAGCTTCCACGATCCAATCAAATGTTCCCTTGTTTTCTATTAAGACCTATTAATAACTAAAACGACTTTACCCATTATGTTCATTGAACATAACATTACATGACCAAACAATTTCGAGTAGAGAGAGATATCATACTTTAAGCATTAGCATTACTTGGAGAATTAAGATATTTTGTACAGCATGGAATACAGAATCTGTCACATTTTGGTCTTGGACACCCCGAAAAAAATCACATAAGGAAATGCACATGAACATGAATTGGAGCATGCCTAAACTCTTGTGGAACACATAACCAGATGTGTCGACTCTCCAATTTCCGTCCTCAATATGTAATAGAGGTACCACTCATCTGGACATAAACAAGGCACTTGATTTTGTATTTTGTATGTTGTAATACCCAAACTTTTCTTTTGAACTCAATATCTTAGGGGCCAAACATATAATGTTTTCTCGTAGAAAGTGTCAACCACTTGCTACTGCACTACCCAGCTGCCTCAGACCTCTGGAATATGTTTTGTTGTTTTTTTGGTCTTTCCTGGGTAATGTCTTTCTCTATTAGGGATGCTCTTGAAAGTTGGACTTCACAGGAAGTTGACAAAGCCATCAAGAGTATGTCGATGATGATCCCTGGTGCTATCTTTTGGTGTTTATGGACAGAGAGGAACACAAGATGTTTTGATGGAATTTCAACTTCTAGAAATCTTTTGCGAGGCAGATGTCTAGTTAGCCTTTTTAGTTGGTCCAAATTGACCCCTGTAAATAATTTAGAACTCTTCTTGGATTTTGTTAGCTCTATCGTTTAGAAAGAGGCTACACATCCTTTTCTTGTGAGCTTAACTGATCTATCCTTGTAAATCTTGCATCTTCTTGATGCCTTTAAATGAATCTACTTACTTCATAAAAATAAAAAAAATGTTTTCTTGTGTAGACACATATAGGACAAAATATTTTCTGATTTCACTCCTTCCAACTCATCATCCAATGGGCCAAAGCTTACTTTTATGTAGTTATAGAAAAGAAAGCCAACGTCCAGGAAGCCATACAGTAACAGCCCAGTAACACATATACTCATTGCTAAACCCAAAAAGGCATTGCACATGTTGGTTTCAAGTCTTACTCTTGTAGTTCAGGACCTTCCGCTTTCCTTTCTAATGTCGGATTCTAAGACTACCTTTGGGTTAACTCCGACAGCTCGCCAGCGAGAAGCTTGTCAAACCCTTTGTTCCTCCCTCTTTACCCAACAACTCTGTCAAGGAATATGTTAGTGATGTTGGAAAACCCCATTGTTATGGCATATCTTTTTCTTTGTTACTAATAATATTATTTTCCTTTTTTTATAGTTTAGGCTACGGAGAAAAAGAAATAATCTTATATATGACACCACAATCTCTTGTTCTTTTGCTTTTTTGTACTCCTGGTTTCAAAGCTTATGTTTATAGGTCTATACTACTTGGGAAATAAATGAAACAACCAAAAATGTTGATTCTTTTTTGAATTAGCGAACATTGAAAGTTCTGGAGTTTCTCACAATGAAATATTATTTCCAATCTACTCATTTGTGGGTCCTTCTTTCTTTTCATGACATAAACATCAAAAGTTATAGCTCCTTATCAACAAGAGAAAAAAGAACATCAAAAGTTACAGCTTTTTCTTCACTCTGTTGCAACATATCCGAGACTAGAGCTTTCATGCTATTAGTACTCTTTGATGAAATGCTGGTTAGCTTAGACTTCCATGAGTTTGTAAGCCTGAAGTAGAGGATAAAGCTTACAACATCAAGCAGTGATGTCGACAAAAAGATAGAAACATTGAAGTTGGAGGAACTTGCAACTGAATGATCAAATCCATTACATGAGTGTTAGGTTCAGTGTTAGTAAAACCAATAGCTATTAGTAAAACCAATAGCTTAAAGCAATGAAGCAATGCAAGAGGGACTATCGAGCTTCACACAAATGTAAGCTTCAAACAATGATGTGCAACACGATCCTAAGGAGGAGCAGTTGATTATGTGAATCTCTCTTTTGAAGAGTTTGATCTATATTAGGCTATTAGCATTATTGTAAATTGGATGCAAAAATTAGCTATTTTAATCGTATGTGATTATTTAAGACTAAACTCATACATGTTTATCTCACTTTATCATTTTAAACTTACTATAACTTGTACGCTTCCCTTCAAAGAAACGTATGGTTCACTTCTCGCTTTTCGCCGCTTTTCACCTCAAGCCCCATGGAGTTTTTTTACTTTTTCGCTTTTAAATACTGGTAAAGATAAAGTCGTGCATCTAAATGATCTCAGAGTTCTACATTTCAAAATAGTAAAACAGAAATGTTAATAATAGAGGGAACAGATAAAAAGCATACTCTGCGGCTATAATCTCCTCGAACAAAACCTTAACCATATCCAGCCCACGCTTAACTCTTAACAAGTTCCTTGTATGACTACCTGCCTTCCTCACACAATTTGCTTGAATATCTTGATCCATCATAGTGTGCAACGTTGTAATAGACTTTGATGCCTCTGCTAGATCACCCACCTGCGGTATTACCAATTGTCTAGTTACTCAATCAACCATATTTTTTATTAAAAATTGACTGTACCTAAACACATATAGTCCTATGCAATATATGCTACCAAAGGCATGCATGATCAAAGGAAAACCTACTATCAGTGGAACCCAAAGGGCCAAGCTTTTTGCTGTAAGCTAAATCCACAGTCGGAAAAAACATTGCAAGTAGAGCATCAATACACTACTGTATGAATACCCAAAATATAGCCTAGATTCCCCACAAAAGGCATATGAGGCAAGTGATCAAATTAATATATTTATATGATCACCACAATTCATAGTCCTTGCGATAATATCTGCCCCACTACACTAAATAATCAATTTGATCAATTTGTCATCGAACTCGCACATAACTTGATTCGATAAAAAAACAAATATAAACATAAAAACAACACAAAATGTACATTAAAAGTTCTCAACTTTAATCTTCGAAAAATAGAAAATAGTAGTAGTAATATTTACCAGCTACCATACAATTCATGCATAATCAATGTGATCACAACTCAAAATTCATTTATTAGAACAAAATAAAATCCTCAATCAAAAAGCGAATTGGATTGCGAATCGGGGATGATACCTTAGCAACGTAATCGAGCTCGGCAAACTTGAAGGCGATACCGAGGCAACGGAATAGAGGAGAGACCAAAGTGCAAGCGTGAGAGAAAGGAGCTACTTCCATCTTAGCAGCTTCATCTAGGGTTTGAGAATTCAAAGTGTTGGCTAGGTCTTTGAAGGCTTCCGCCATTTTCCTAAGAGGCTTTTCCTCAGCTGCGTGGTTCGCCATTGAATCAGCACCGTGATGTCGACGGAGTTTTTTTTCGTGGTAATGCCGGTCCGGGCCCAAGATATATTGCGTGAACAAATCTAATTCCGGGCCTTGAGAAGTTTTTCTTTGGAATCCCCCTCTCTTCAAATGCACTCAATGATTTTGATTTTTTGTATAACTGAAAATATTTTTTTCTTTTTCTAATGCAGTTTATCAAGGTTATATATTTCCCTTTTTAAAATGAAAATGATTTTTTAAAAAAAAAAAAATCTTCACCTCTGGAGTAATTTTGTGATTTGGTGCTTAAATTTGAAATGAACATTTGTTTATGAATTTCAATTTTAAATTGTTTGGAAAGTAGAATTTTAAATTCTAAGTTGTGATTTTAATAGTTAAAAAATATAAAATCTTGATTCATAAGTTTATACTTTATAAAGAAAAATATTACTCCTATTTAATTTTTGTGAAAATAGATCCATGCTCTGGGGCGAAAAGATTGTGCATACTATTGTAATCATTTAAAATTTATTAAATATAAATTTATAAAATAATTCAGATTATATTAAATTCATAAATATATCAGTCCAAATAAATTATGAATTAATATAATTAGGCTAATTATTCAAGTCCAATAAATATGGATTTAATTAAAGTCAAAATTAATTGATTTGGGCTACAGTAGATGAGCCCAATTTGCTAAGTCCAATTTCACCTCATCCTAGAGGCCCATTTTTTTGGTGCCACGTGGCAAATGACGTGGCATGTCAAGTCAAACAAGAAGCTAATAGGATCAGGACATGTCTCAAAGATGACAAGCCCACTCCATAAAGCCCATATGTCATGTCACTTAAATCTGATTGGCTGAAGGAAATTCTGTTATAATCACAACTCCTCTATTCTAAAACTATAAATAGGAGTTCTCATAATTCAGAATAGAAGACCGAAAATTCTAAACAAGAAGCTAGAGAAAATCCGTGGTACAAACGCCATAAAATTCTCTATAAAGCTACAAGTTTAAGACTTCAAGCATTCAAGTTCAAGAATGATTAAGATCAAGACCATCGGATTCAAGAACAACCTCGAAGTCCTTGAATTCAAGTAAAAGTCAAGATAAAGTTCAAGTCCAAGTTCAAGACCAAGTTAAAGTCAAATTCAAGAACAAGCTCAAGAGCCCTATAATTTATATTCGAAAAGGCGAATTCAGAGGAATCATAGAGATTGTAATACTCGCACTTTGAAATAATAAATACGATTGTTGCATAATTTTCCGTTCTTAATTATTATTTTCTCGATGCGAATTTTATTGTCTACAACTATGTAGAATGATTATATTAAAAAATATCTAATTATTATTAAACTGTGATTAGTAGTTGAGTTAATATCAAAGAAACACTAGTCATTTTTTACTCCGGCTCAGAAAAATCTCTGGAGTTACAATTTTGGTGCGACTTGAACTAGTATTGCCTTAACGCAATCAAGATTGTTCTGTATTTAAATAGCTTGAAGGTCCTCTTTTTGTAAAGAAAATCACTTTATAGATATAAATTCATCATAATGACCCTCGAACAGATTAGTAGTCAGCCTCAAGTCCGATATTGATTACCCTCAATAAGCCTTGAGCCTAACATTCGATTCTAGACACCTGCTATTAAATGGTCTTTTCAGAAAGGGCTAGTGGGAGTGGGATTAGTTTTTTGGCCCATAAAAAAGCCATATATCAAGAAAAGAAAATGCATCCAAAACTCTCTCTAAAAAAACTTCAATGGAGCTACTCTCTCGTATTCCCTTTTACTTTGAGCAATTTACATTTTTATATTCCATCCCAATTTTGTTGGTTTAGCACAAAAGAATATGAACATGATCAATCGTAATCCACTTACTTTTAACCTCTTTTTACAAATTGTACTATTAATCAAAATGTTGAATTTTTCAATAAATAACATTATTGTTGATTTACTGGATAGTGGGTCTTTGTAAAATTATGTGTATTTTAAAAGTTTGTGATAATATGTAATCGTAAAAAACTGTTAATAGAAAAAAATAGAGATATGTGAATTATTAATACAGTGTATAAGAATATCTTGATACACATGCTTATGAATCATGATTTGTTCATTTTGTAAGAGTAAGAGCCCGTTTGGATTGACTTAAAAAAAGTAACTTTTAAAAGTGCTGGAACTTATTTTTAAAATAAGTAGTTATGTGTTTGGATAAAAGTGCTGCAGTTGAAAAAAAAGTTGTTGATGTGTTTGGCAAAATAAGTGCTGGTATACACTTTTTTTTTAGCAAAATGTCTGAAATACCCTTTAAGCTGTTAACATGATAAAAAGTTGATTAATTTAAGGTTTTTATACTTAAAAAAAAAAAAAAAAAATAATAATAATAATAAACATAATAATAAGAATAAGAATAATAATAATAATAA
>NW_006239075.1:367836-394575 GCF_000226075.1 Solanum tuberosum | reverse complement strand
ATAATAATAATAATAATTCAATATGGGCAATTTGGAAATTGTATAAAAGAATTAAGGGCAAAAAGGTAATATACTTGGTCAACATAAAAGAGCTTTTAAGTTAAAAAAAAAAAAGCTCCCCCCCCCTAGCTTTTAGCTTTTGGCTTAAAATAAGTCATTTTTGACTTAAAATAAGTCACTTTGATAATTGCCAAACACTCTAATAAGTCAAAAACTGGCTTTTAAGCCAGTTTGACCAGCTTATAAGCCCATCCAAACAGGCTCTAAGAACGTATGAAAGTTTTGATAGTTTTTACTAAAAGATTTTTCATGTTTATAAAAAAGATATAACTTAAAATTTTCAAAATACATGTTCAAATAAAATTTTAAATTCAAAATAATCTCATTTCGATATGATTTAAAATCATGCCCAAAATCAACCAAAGTTGATCACTCTTTTTTGGGAGTGAACAAATAATTAAGAAATATTATAACTATTTTAAGTGAAAATAATATCTAGATAAAAATACTCATAGTTAAAATACGAAACAATTTTAAAATAGGACCAAGAAGTTTGAAGCTTAGATTCCTAAAAATTAAAATGCAATTAAAAATTCAATTTTTTATGAAATTTGAAATAGGTATTATGAGTGAAATAGTATAAAAAATTATATTAATGCTACCTCATCATAAATTATATAAGCATCAAATAAATATGATTAGTGAAATAATATTAAAAAGAATAAATTTATGCTATAACAGGCCTACTGTCGCTTGTCTACGTTTTGCTTTTTTTATTTCAACAAAAGTTTTGGTAGTTTTCACTTCAAAAGAAGCAAAGTTTTGATATGCTACATGAGGATACAGCCATATTATGTTTGGTGTTGGGGCCGTATCGTCATGTAGTATCATCTATTTTACAGTAAGCTCAATCAAGTTCAAAAAAAAAAGCGTCGAAAGTGGAATACTCGTTATTAAATCTATCATTTTTAGTAGTATCTATGTATCAGCCTTGTTAAGTTGATCTTATACTAACAAATTTTATAAAATGTATTGGAATGTGGAAGGAACTGAATTTTTTTGTCATCACGATATGATTTTAGACTTGTGGTCATCATCCCTTTTAAAAAAAAATAATATATCTCATCCTATAAGGAATGAATCCTCTTCAAACTCCATAACACTTTTTTCGACTTTAACTTTATGAGTAAAACTTTTTTCAAGTAACAAAATTCTATCGTATAAAAGTAAAGTGTAGGACATTTTCAAATCGAGATATTGAAGTTCGAAATTTTACCTAAAAATTTAAATATGCATCAGTCCAAAAAAAACATATTTTCTATCTCAAGAAAGAAATTCTGTATATTCATACTTCATTATTCTTTGTTAAAATAAAATTAGTGTTTTATTTGTTGAAAGTATTTTTCTATAACTAAAATTGGTGTAATTACTTGGATATTAATTACCAGTCTAGTGGGTGCTTCATTAGCTACCGCATCAGCAACAAAATTCTTTGAACCTTAAAATATAAAATATAAACAAACAAATATATATATATATATAAACGTTTTTCGTATTTTATTAGTTAGAAGTATTTTTCACTAAATTTTATTTCCTCATTAACAAATCTCTCCAATCCATATTAAATGAATTATTTGAAATTTTTTTGCCAGTTCAAAATAAGTGAAATATTTAAAGTTCAAGAAAAAAATTTATATTTCCTTTTTGTGTTTATCCTTTATTAACATATTTGGTACCGAATAGTTAACCATCCAATAAAAAGTCTTGAATTATGATTGCCAAAGTGATTTGACCTTGTCGTTTTCTTACCTTCCCATTCATTCTCAATAGTTAGGCAAGACCAATAGCTAACCCACAATAATAATTTAAATATCCCCAATAATTAAACACAATTTACACCAAGTAAGTACAAAATTCTAACAATAAATTATCATGTGGACTCTACCAAGAATTATTAACGGATAAAATTTAGGTGAGAATATCAATGAAATTATGAATATGGGACATGAAGCTCACCTGTCGAATAGACCAAACAAAAATATGCATTACTACTTTGTCTCATTGTAAGAAAAAATAAATTATAATGAGTTGTGTATTATTTTTTCTTTTTAAATTATCTATCGTAATTTATAAAAATAGTTTATTCAATTTCGTCTAACCAAATAAGACTGATTTCTTATCAACCCGCCAAGGGTTTTGAGGCTGGACCAGGTACGAGGAATGAATCTATATGAATTATTTGTTATTTTTTAAGTTTAAGATATGCTTTTATTTTATTTCTTATCTTTAATAGTAATTATTCTAAATGACTATAAACATTTCAGTAAAATAAATATTTAACGAAGAAAAATTATATCTTAAAACATAATTGGAAGCAAAATTGTAGAAAAAATAAATCATAATTTATATTTTCTTATGAAGTGTATTATAAAATTGTCTTAATTTCTCGTAGTCTGAGTGTACTTGAAACCAAGTTATCTCTTAACTATTTTATGTCTTATATCTTCAGCTAAGTGAGTCTTAGCCTTTTAAATCGTCTTTTGTTTATACTTACTTTTCTTATTGCATAATTCAGATAAATAGAAATAATAATATTGTTATTAAAACACTATAATATTTTCCTTCCATGTGAAATGAGCGAATTGTGAGATAGGAAATCTTGTCGGGATAAAACCTACCCTTTTGAAGTGAAGAATTGTCCTCTAATAATCGAGTGTTTTAATTTGATTTTGAGTCGAGAGTAATTTAAGACAATGGACAAAATGTCTTTGCCAAAAGGACAAAAATAAAGGCTGTGTTTAATGCTTACCAGCCTTCGAATAAAAATTATCATATTCTTTTGGGGGGGGGGGGAAACAAATTATTCTTATTCTTGTTGTACTTAAGACACCTTAAAATTATTTATTTAAATAAAAGGAAATTTGGACATTATGAGTAGTACTATCACATTAGAAATTTGGTTCCGTATGATAAGTTGGTCAAATAAATAGCATAAAAAATATAGATTAAAAAATTAGCACCTGTGGATCTATATTCATGTTTCATACTACAAAATTTATATCTCATAAATGAAAAAAAATATATCATTAAAATAGCTTTAAATTTTAGAAATTCCTCTTTCTCATGAAAAAATTATTCATTTATTTTCTCAAATTTATGATCAAATAGGACCTTAAGGGACCATTTGTCCATAAATTTTGTGTCAGAAAATTAAAATAATATTTGAAAAATATTTCAATAAGTGTTTGTTCATCATATTGGTTCATCCATTCATTAATTCATGTTCAAATATCTTCTTCTTTTTTTAAAAAAAAAAAACTAATTTCAAATATTAATCATTTTTTTTCAAACTTATGCCTCTTGTTATTTCCAATTCACCATCATTTTTTTATTGATTTTTTTTCTTCTTATTTTTGAAATTTATACGTGGGGCATGACCTGTGCCACTATTTATAGAGTGAATTGGAATAATGCAAAATTCAATGAATTTATAAATACTATTTGCTTATTTTTATTTGTTCATGTTGGATTAAAAATAAAAATAATTATGAGTGATATAGTGAATCTATCATTTTGTTTATTTCTTCTTTAAGAGGTGTGCCAAGCGAAAGGGAGCTTTGATGTAACTGCTAAAATTATTGTCATGTGATCATAATATCATTCATTCAGATTGTGAAAACAGACTCTTGTAAAAATATATAATAACATTACGTACAATATTAGATCTTTGTGGTTCAACATTTCTTTGCATTTTGCACATAATCGAATTTTAGTGATTTCAATTGCTGTTAAATCAAATATAAGCAAGTAAACGTGAAGGAACAATAAACAAGTCATAATAGTGTTATATAGTAGATCCTCTTTACCCAATTTTAAACTCACTCACTAAGGCGTCAAATTTGAAAAATAGTACTATTTTGATTTTTGTCCGCCTTATTGATTGAGATACAAAATGTTCATGACTTAAAAGTCAATAATGATGATAATTGTCATTCAAATCTTTCAATGATGTCATGACTTATGTCAAAAGTCAATAATGTCCATGATTTAAAAGTGAATTTGAGACAATTGTCATTCAATTTTTTCAAAACAAATCAACTATTGCAAAGCAAAATTTGAAATGATAAAAAAACTTGTACTAAATGGTTTATTATCAATGAAAAGTCATCTAGTTTTTGGCACAAGAGATTGAAACATGTCTCTGTTGATAAAATCAATTAAGAAGTTAATTAATGATAAAAGGTATGCACATCAACAAGGTGCCAAAAGAATTTCTCATCTCGAGATCATTTATAAAATTATTTGTGGACTTTTTTCTATTCCTTGCTTAAATGGTAGAAAGTAGTTTATGTCATTTATTGATGACTATTTAAGATACATAAATATCTATTTTCTGTTTAATAAATCAACCGCACTTGATGCTTTTAAAGTTTTTAAAATTGAAGTTTGGATCTCATATAAAAAAATATGATAAGAATATTTAAAAATATTATGGTAGGTACACATACAAAGGACAAGTTAAAAGGTTTATTCACTGAATTTCCTGAAGTGAAAGCAAATGGTTCAATACTCTTTGTACCCAATAATAATTGTTCACTATTGACTTGACACATGATTAAAAAGCAGTAAATGACTTGACTTATATCATCCTTATTAGATATAAGTCATTTAAATATTGAAAATAAAATAGTACTATTTGATAACAAGAGTAAAATAGACACAATATGATAAATTATTCATTAATTTTATAAATTAGACAAGTATTATTGGACATTCCAAAATAGTATTGTGAACAAGTAAAAATAGACGTAGGAAGTATATCGAATTAGAAACACCTAACAAAATAATGCAATAGAATGAAGATTGATGCCAAGAACAAAATGTCGGTTTTCAACATGTAATTCATATGAAGCTTAATAACTCATTGTAGTCTTGCTTTTTTCTCCAACACTTTATCGAGACTATTATTTCCTTATTATACGTGAGTGCAAATTTTAATTTTCATGTATTATGATGTGATTTATTCAATTAATAAAGTTGATTCTGAATAACTTATATTTAAGTTCATTCATACAATTGTTGAACATTTTGTCTAACAATTGTCACGATTCACCTAATAATGTGTTATAGTTAAAGTGATTGTTGCATAACAATTTAATCGAGTGTATAAAGTATGTGGCCATATTATTAGTATGTTTATCGATAAATAATTAGCTATTTATAATACGTGGATCAAGTGAGAATGTAAGATTAATGTCTAAGATATTTGATGTGGATCCACACTAGTGATGGAATCAAGATTTTCACTAAAGGAAGGGTAGAGGGAAGGGGGCGGGGGTGGATAAAAGAATTAAGCGCACAAAAAGTCTAAGGGGGTTCAGCGGTTACTATATATATGTGTGTGTGAAGGGGGGGGGGGTATTTTTTTAATTATGCATATTCCGAAGTTCTCCCTACAGAAAGACACTTTTAATTATGAGTCCTTAGGACAATTATATTTTATGGTAAAGTCCCTAGGGTTAAAGTCTTAGCCTATTTATAAATGTGTCTGCGGCTGCATCAGTCCGGCACATACTGTGGTAGACATAGACTAGAAAATTCTTAAGATCTTTCTTATCATTTTTTCAGTACAAGTTTGTGTAAGCCGAAGACGATTCTCCACAGCACTTGAACAATTGTGATTGAAGGTACATTTCTATTTTTCTTCGTTGCTTTTGACTCTGCGTATGTGTTAGAAATCAACATATGAATGATACAATTATATTCTGAAATGATTTAATCCTTTGAACTTGCTACAAAATATCAATGGAGAAAGATCTTTAATCTATTAAAGACATAAATGTGTATAAAACTTAAATGACATTTATTTCACACACAAAATTACGTAGGAAGCTATGAATTATAAAAAATTATAACACATGTATAAGTAATTATGCATGATTTAGTGCATATATCTTGACGGATGTTTGTTTAATTTCTCTTAATTGCTATTTACCTTCTAATGCAAATTAGACACATGAAATTAAGTTAGTTTGATCTTTAGGACACAATTGAGGTAATTGAGGTTGCAACTATTAGGGAGAATAATTTTCTCTACCTTTTTAATTGTCATTTCAAATTTAGTATTATTAGCACAAGGAGTATTTAATACAAGAATTATTGTACTCTATTATTCTATTTCACATCCAATGTAGCATAAGAATACGATTAGCTATACATAGACAAACTATTCAAAAGATAAAATTGTCCTTTATTCAAAATCACTTTAATTGTGCATTTAGAAAGTAATAATTGAAAACATGGATCATTCAATTTAAAATCATATACATATTTTAATGTATCATATATATTCCAATATTAGGCAAATGTACCAAACTTTCAACAAGAATTGCAGATAGAATGAATAACACTACAATTATTAATTTATGTATTATAATATATGTATTATGTAATTCACAATTCATAATATACCGAAAATCAAGAGACTGAGATAATTTAGATATATAAAGAGATAAACATGTATATTCTAATGAGAAAGTGTGAGAGATTGATAATGATAAGTTGGAGGACAAATGAAAAGAAAAGGACTGTAGTCAAGAAAGTATGAAGATCAAAGATTAATAGATAGTCGAGCGTTGTCAAGCTTGAAGTATAAACTATGTTCTAGAAAATGAATAATGTAAAAAATTGAATGTTCCCCCGGCATTACATGCTCAGTCGCCAGCGTGCAGACAACGGTTGCGGATTTCAGGAAGAAAACAATTCTGCTTGAATATATATAATGTATGCATTGTAATGTCTTTTTCCCGTCCCATATATTTCTCACCTGTCACCATTCTCATTGGCTCTCTCTCTCTCCTTATCAGCTTCAGTTACATTTACTCTCTCACTCTCTCTCCCACTTTACCTCGCTTTTTCCCACGCTTTGAAAACTCCTATATGGATTCTCTACTACTATAGTGCCTTTTCGTTTTCTTGCACCAAAAACCCTAAAGAAAAAGGAACAAAAATGGTCTAGGTAGTTGTTGAACTGCTTTTTTGCTCCCTTCTTCACCAGATCTAGACTTTAACTAGGTGCGTATGTAAACCCAACTGTTTTCTTGGTTTCTTTTTCTTGTGGTGTAGGAATGGTGGAAAAAGTTTCTGATTTTTTGCTCTAATGAAGCTGCATTCTTGACTTTTTCTTGTATTTTGAGTGGTGATTTTAGTGGGGTTGTTTTGGAATATGGGAAAAGGTGCTATTTGGTTAAATGAAGCTGCATTATTGGCTTCTTTTTTTTGGGTTTTGTTTTAAATTTTAGCTGCAAAGAAGCTGCTGTTTGGTTCATTTTAGTGATGGGGTTTTACTGAATTGTTATGGGAATTGGAAAAGAAGTGCTTGAATTTTAGGCAGAAAAGGTGCATTCTTGCCTTTTTTTTTCTTTATTATGAGTGATGATTTACAGCAGGGTTCTGAGGGAATGTGACAGAAAGTGCTTGAATTTCAGCTAAAGAACATCACTTTTCTGTTAGATTTGAGACTTGAAACTTTTTGATACTATAATTTTCACTGTGCTTTCTTTGAATGTCGGTGCTGCTCTGTATAGTGCTTTGCCAGTACTTCTCTTTTCTAAAAAGATGATGTCTGCTGTGCTAATTTAGCTTGCTTTGTTTGGTTTTTAATTGGACAGATAATTGGTCTTGAAGAACTGATTGCAAATGGATGATTCAGTTTTAAAATCCAATGAAGACTCAGTGGAAGAGAACCAAAGTCCAGAGATAATAGAGAAGCCATCTCCGCTGCAGGATTTTGTCGAACATCCACAAAGTTCAGAGTCACTAAAGCAATCATCAGCAGAGAGTGTGAAAAAATCAAGGATAGTGATACCAAGTTTAAAAACTCAAAATGGGGCAACAAATGCTGGGACTGTGAAGAGGCGAACTGGAATAACAGATGGCACTGATTTTACTCCCAGAGGTGTCAAGTCTTCTCTGACAAAATCGACTGTTAGTAGCACTTCACGAATTTCAGGAACAACTCCAGTCACAAGAAGGAGTAGCACTGGCGGTTTGCCTGACAAGCAGCCAATAACAGTAACTAAACGAGCTAGTGGTAGTGTTGCTTCAGGTACAGCTAAAAAGATCAACTCTTTGGCAACAGATCCTATGCGGCGATCGCTTCCCGAAATGCGGAAAAGCACATTGCCATCAACCAGTACCAGAACTACTATTCGATCAAGTATTTCAGAGATCAGAAGATCAGTTCCCGTTTCACCCCTTGCAAAGACTCCAAGAGTATCAGTTAGTTCTGATGCAAGCAAACAAGAATCTGTTAAGAGGACCTCAGCTAAATTATCATCGCCATCACTATCCTCTGCAAGGAGGAGTGCGTCTACATCGTTGGAGAGTACTGCTAGTAGTGTCTCAACTAGAAAGTTCTCCACGAAGTTGTCTTCTCCAGCTGCTCAGTCACCTTCTGTTTCCACTGGATCGAAGGCTGGTTCATTGTCAAAATCGTTGGACAGAAGTAGTAATTCATCAAGCAGGAAGAAAGGGGGGACTCCTGAAGGTCGGGATTCACGTCTTATCATGCTTCCTCAAGTGGAAATCAAAGCTGGCGATGATGTGGTAATAACTTATGTCTCATTTCTTCATGTTGCAAAAATTAATTTTAGTTGGTGTTAAATTGAAGATGAGTGAAAACAATAGTTCATTTTACCTCTCCTGAAGGTGGATAAATTACCTTCTCATATAAGCTGCTCCACTAGTATCTTTTTCTTCTAAGGGTGTTCTTTAAGAACAAACCTCATAGGTTTAAAGCAAATCATTTAGGTAAGGGTTATGACAAACATGAAACAATGTTATTGAAAGTGCTTAAATTGAGAGCTACTCAGTTCTCAAGCATCAAATCGATGGTTTTAATGCTGACAGTGAGGCATACATCTGTATTCCGTTTTTAGAACCTTGGGCTGTGGGTGGACCTTATTAAAAAAAGATCCTTGTGCAGTGGCTTCCCATGCATTTACTAATCGTCATATCACATGCTTTATCTAAAGAATTCCAAACCTCCATCTCTATTTAGCTATTACAAAAATTTTGGTTCACAAATTCCACTTATCTATATTGATTGGCTCTTCTACCTATCAAGATAAATAGAACATGATTTTTGATGCTAAATATGCTTTTGAATTATATATTTTAACGGAAAAGCTTTAAAGTACATACACAAGTGCACTCTATTTTCAATTGCTTTTGATGGAGTATATATTGAATTTCTTTTGCTTTGAACTATACCACTCACCTAAAAGCTTCTAAACATACAATAAATTCATCTGATACCATTTTTTTTCCGAGGAGAGAAGGTTTTCTTTGATTGTCTTCTCTTGACTTTTATGATTGTCGTTCTCTTCTCTTGTGGCAAGTAGTGCTTGATCTATTTGTTTGATCAGCTGTAAACTTGGACTATATTTTAAGTTAAATGCTCTCAAATGTGATGTTTATCTTCTTGTTGATAGAAAAATGCTGCTCAGTCTATCTATTGATGGCATTTCTCTGCCTATCAAAATACCTAGCAATACAAAGTCAACATCACTGTCACAGTATAGGTTAAGTAAACAATATATTCATGCAAGTATATAGATTGTGATTTCGGAAAATAATATATTTGCAAGAACACTTTGTATGTGCAAAGAGAGGTTATTTGGGTCTTTGGTTAATATTTTATGTTTTGGTTGAACTAGCTATCATTGCGAGATTTTTATGCTGGTAAGTATTCTTCATAATACACGAGCATATTTTGCAGATTTACTAACTAAAATAGTTCAATGCTAATCTTTTAAAGCTGTTTGTGCTTTGTTCAGCATGATTACCTTGAAGGTCCATTTTGTTTATAAAATCTTTGTTCTCCATTTTGCTTCAATTGAAAGTTTTCTGGTTACGACATAGGATATGTTCCCTATGTTCATTAGAAAAAAGGTTCTTTAGTAATCTTACTAACTATTGAACCTTCGTTCCTTTAATTTCATCAAGCGCTTGGATCTGAGGGGCCACAGAATACGTAGTCTCAACAATGGTGGGCTGAACTTGTCGCCAACTTTAGAGGTAACTAACATTAGTTCCATTTTATTTTACCTTTATAAGGTAACTAGAATATAAGTTGCGGACCTCTTCACTTTCGATGCCGCACCTCTGTTGCATTCTCCAAAATACACTACTTCTGGAGAATCCAACACACACCCATTGACTTTTTTGAAGAGTCCGAGTACCATAGACTTGAATGAACAATGAAACCCATTTGGGTCTCCAAGAGTGTTTTCTGTGACAAGATTTGACAACAAAATTGAGATTTCGTACAGTATTATGTGGGTATAATAATGGATTATACAAAAAGATATAAACAAAATTTCGTTTTGCAGTTTGTTTACCTCAGGGATAATCTCTTATCAGTGTTGGATGGTATTGAGATACTGACTAGGGTGAAGGTCAGTTTTCTTTGTATATTTCTGTACAGTTAAAAAAGTATATTTCTTCAATTTGAGTTTTGACACTACTTGCGAAGATAATGCAATTGTCTAGTTATTTTCACTCATAGTATATTGATATTTGTCTGTTTAGGTTCTTGATTTGAGCTTCAATGATTTCAAAGGTCCTGGATTTGAACCACTTGAGAATTGCAAAGCCCTTCAGGTCAGCACTTCTCTTGATGTCTTATTTTGTTTCAAAGACTTAAACGGTTATTCTCTCATTGATAAGGCTCTGAAGTAATTTGTCATTCTTTTTCAACTTTTTGACCTTTTAGCAACTTTATCTTGCTGGAAATCAAATTACATCACTCACAAGCCTTCCAGAGCTTCCCAACTTAGAAGTAAGTCTTTAAACATCTGCCTCACTCCTTGTTCATACTCACAGCAGTTTTCAGTTTTTCAATGCCTACTCTAGGTTATTGTTGTTTTCTTAATTATCAAAGAGAAAAAAAGACCAGCTTATTGTTTTTTTCTATGACTCTTAAATTTCAGTTCCTATCTGTTGCTCAGAATAAGTTAAAATCTCTTTCAATGGCCAGTCAACCTCGGTTACAGGTTAATCTCTGATTTTTATCTTTTCTTACTTCTTGCTGCTTGTATGGTTAGAACCTACATCACATATATTTTTCCTTTGCAGGTCTTAGCTGCTAGCAAGAACAAAATCTCTACATTGAAAGGATTCCCTTATTTACCTTCTCTTGAGGTTAGTAATGAACATCTAGTCAATTTCTGATTATTGTTAAATGTGTTTGTAAATGATGACATTATGTTTCTACTTTGGTTAAGGAGTGATATTTATTGTTGTTTGTAGTGGTGGCATGTGGGTATGTGCACAATGCATGTTCCTAATTAGGCAGACTATTTTAAGGAGTTACAACATTAGAAAGTTTTAAGGGGTCATAACTGGGTAATCCAATAGTCACTGAGTTTAACAGGTAGTTTGAGTAGCACATTTATGAAAATAAACAGATTGCAACCTGATACACCCCTGTCTCTACTCTTCTTAATTAATCATGAAGGAACTTAGTCGGTGAGTTTCATTTTATTTTTGCTCCTTTCTCATAGAATCATGAAACTTCAAGCGTTAACAGCATAATTCGGTATAAGTGCTACTGGTAATAACGTTCCACATAAAAGTTAAAACGGCTGCATAGCCCAATATCATCATAGTATCCAATTCCATTTATTTGCTACTTTTATCTTTTCTGATTAATCAATATTACTCTTATGTCTTGTAGTTTGAATTACTAGATTTTTTATTTCTTATTTGGATCTTGGCATCTACTGAAGAATCAAATCAATGACGGTAAGGTAAAAGATATAGGCATATTTAAAGAACACCTAATCACCTGTTTTTCTGTAATTTCCTCGCTTGCTCTTTTTCCTTTTGGCTATGGAGGAGGGGAAGATAGAGCCAACAGGGATGAACTATCAACAGAATTAGTGTTTCCTTCTCTGTTCCCAATAAATTTTACTTAAGTTGTCCGAGTCTCTCAGATGCCTCAAAATATTATCTGAAAAACGCTATCTAGTGTTGATGGGCTCTGGATGCAATAACGCCATAAGTATGCTTAATGTTTGCCTAATTCATTCGTGTTAGATTGGTGACTGGTCATACAACAAAATAAAGAGAGATCCTGATAGCTATAATATGCACCACTTCTAGTTAGAAGTGTTAAACTGAGCTTACAGTAACATTCTCATAAAATGGAAAGGTTACTGTAGCATCACTTATATATTACACAGTATAGCTGAATAGGAAGCTATTTTACTTGTCATCTTCTTTATAAGATAACTTTTTTTGGATCTTGACTTGATTCAGTAAATTCCTGGTACTCACAAAATGATAGAGGACACAGAAAGCTCTCTTCATTTGAGTGCACATGTGAATTAGAAATGTTCTGTATTAATGTGCACGTACTATTCCATATCTAGATTTTTTTTTTATGTCGAATGCTGTATTATATAGTATGCCAAGGATGTTTGTTTAGTTTGCCTGAGTTTTGTTTTTCTTCCATGACAATCTACAGCATTTACGCGTGGAGGAGAATCCTATCCTTAGGCTGCCTCACCTAGAGGCAGCTTCCATTTTGCTTGTCGGTCCTACTTTAAAGAAGTTCAATGATAGAGGTACAATACTTTGGTCAATCCTTGTTTTTCTTGTGGTAGCTGCATCTTATGATTTCTGTTGAATATGAATTCTCATTTCGTAGTATTGCTTGTTGTTTCCTTCTAAATGAAATTATATGCTTTCAGATCTCTCCCGTGAGGAGATAGCTCTAGCTAAACGTTATCCTTCTCACACTCCCGTGTGCATCAGAGGTGGTTGGGAATTTTGTCGTCCAGAACAAGCAGTTGGTGAGTTTTCGAGAAACTGCTGTTCTTTTATTGTCCGATTCAGTGATAATCTCTGTATGCATATTTTTCACATACAAAAGTTTTCCTAACATCCTTAAGTAGTGTTAGTTGAATGGATACCAGATGTGTAAGATTTGTTTGTTGAACTGGGTGATATGCTGTGTTGTATACACCAAGATTGGTTTGGTACATATCCATGCTTAAAGTTAAACTTTCACTAGTCTATCAAAAAAAAAGTTTAACTTTGACTAGTTTATTGAGATTGGATTAGTATCTGTGATCTGTTACTGCTAGGAGCTAGTCTTCTTGTGGGATCCAATCTTATTTATGTGAAGACACACAATGTTTAATCAAGTGGCCATGGAATTATTTTGTTTTCGATTTCTTCTTTTGTTTACATCATTTCATAGTTCTGCTGGTGAGAGGCAAGATAAAGGTGTAAAACAGTTTCGGGAGGAGATATAAACAAAAGTTAGAGGCTATAGGAGAGAGAATCCAACTTTTCTCGTCTACAATAACTTGGAGAATCCAAAGCCTTGAGAGTGTCAATCACTTACTTCTTCACTGCCCTCTTACTGCTTAAGTCTAGAATTTCGTCCCAACTCCTGTCTATTTGTGGACTATCCTGGAAACTCCCTCGGTTTACCAAGGAAGCTTACACTAGCTGGATTTTTGGAGAGTTGACAAAACGATCAAGAAGGTCTGGGAAATGATTCCTGCAGTCATCTTTTGAGTTGTGTGGAATGAAAGCAACCACAGCTGTTTCGATGGGATATCAACTCCAACTCATGCCCTGAAAGCTAGATGCTGAGTTGTTTTGTTTAGCTAGAATTTTCTTACAACTGTTAACAGCATGGAAAGTTTCTTTCGCCATCTAATTGTGACAGGATGGAATTTCCTACCAATCTACATTCTCCGATTTTTTGTTTTTGTTTTTGTGTGTGTCTGTGCGCGCGTGTTTGTTCTGTCTTTGTGGATTGCTTCTTGGAGCTTGAAGAGAATATATGTTGGTGGTGCTGCACTTAGCTTGATGGACATTAGTTCAGTGACACAATTATAGTATTTGATGTTTGGAAACAGGAGAATGTGTGGGAATAAGACAAAAAAACTAGCCCTAGAGGGTAACCTCACATGACGTGCTCTCGATAATTTTTTTTCATATATAACAGAACAGTGTTAATAGAGCTTGAAGGAATATGATGACACATATCAAGAATACAGTGTTAATTTTGTATACTCTTGGAGCATAATGGCAATCACTTGTTGCATAGATGATTGGATGAGATTCTTGGGATTTAACTTTTCTGTTTAGTGCTCTTGTGATCTAGTACTTGTATACTGGGGATATTCCACTTTTTGTTTATTTACAAAAGGGATCTTACACAAATAATTGGTTGATTCACTGTTTACTTTTCCAACCGGTATACAAAGATAGTACACTAATCCTACATGGTTATACACATGACATATTATACATGAATTATTCATAGATTTTACATCAGCCGACTATTTGTAGTTTAAATGATTGAGTGGACGGCTATTTAGTACAAGTAGAAATAAAAAAACTGAAGCATTCTTGATGTATGCTTGGTTTCAAACATACTTGCTTAGTTGCATTTCATCTGTGTACAGTTGAGAATGCGCTAAACCGTATTAGGTTATCATCTTATAATCATCATATATTATTATAAGTGGGAAGCTCCAAAGTGAAAAGTTGAATTACCATTTTACCCTTCTACTAAATTAAAATTTGATTAATTATGTGTATGCCAGCTGATTTTCAGTTATAATGTTTTTCATCTCTGTAATACTTTTTTGTTTTTGGATAACCGTGGTGTCCTGGCCAGCTTGCACACACCTCGACTAATTCATTCTGTAATACTTCTCTCTTCCACAGATTCAACTTTTCGCTTTCTGCTTGAGCAATGGAAGGAACAACTTCCTCAAGGGTTCCTACTCAAAGAAGCCTTTATTGACCATCCATTTGCGGAAGATGCTTGCTATTGTCACTTCAATTTTGTCAAGGATGAATCTGAGAGTACTGATTCAGACATAGACTTGAAATACCAATGGTTTATAGGAGAGAGAACTCCATCAAACTTCATAGAAATACATGGCGCAACGAGGGAGGTAATAGTTTTTAGCTACTCTATTTGAGGTTCTGTGTTTCTATATCCATGAGACATCATTATATGATATTAGTTTTTTATGATCAGTTCTATTGGCCAAAGCATGAAGACATTGGTAGAATCTTGAAAGTTGAGTGTACGCCGAAGCTGGGAGAGACAGAATATCCCACTATTTTTGCAATATCTTCTCCAGTTTCACCTGGTATGCTATTTTTTTGTACATAGGAAATTACAAAATAATGATGACGTGACTTATGAAAAAAGAAGAGTTAATGATGAAATGACTACTCCCTCTTTATCAGAGATATTTGAAATATATGATAGATTGAAAAATGAGTTTGTGTTTGATATAGAACTTTTTTGTCCCTAAAAGAATGGCACCACGATTATTTGGGAAAGGAAACAGTTTTATCTTTGGGTACAGCATTTTCTGTTTTGGTTTCTAAACTATAGAAGATTGTGATTTGTATTACTTTTATGTAGTTTCACTAGATAAATATGTAGAAGTGTTATTTAATTAAAAAAAAGAAATTGATATAGATTGTTGGATTCACATTGAGTTTGGATCCTTTGACCCTTCATCAGATCTGTACTCTGTTACTATTTTTGAGACAGTGGGAATAGTTGAATTGCAAATATAGGGGTTTTACCCTGTGCGCACCCAAAGGGTAGCGGCTGCGGGTTTCCCTTGTCATCAAAAAAAAAAAAAGTTTGAGGAATTTTATTTCAATTTCTGAATTTGCAAATGTATTTGCTTGCTAATTTATGCTATGTCCAATATCACATAGGAAGATTGTTAAGTGCTTGGGCAATGTTAATGAGAATCATACAGGGATTACTGAGAATCCTACTAGACCTTATGCTTTTTTATCTACTCTGGTCCAACTAACACAACTAGGGGCTGCTAAGGTACTACATTTTGCATGTGTCCTATCAGAAAGGGAAAAAAAGAGAAGAAAACAAGAAAAACATCTCATTTGTCAGATTTTAAAGCACCTGTTAACTGCAATTGCTTGTCAGAAGAAAATGTGTATATTTCATATTATTACGAACCAAGTCAAATCTCTCAATGCAAAGATAATGTTCTGAATTCTTTTTGATAAGTATAACTAACAGTTAAAAAAATTGAAACATTAAATTAACCAAAGAAGTTATATCCAATCCTGTAGATGTTTTGAGAAGATGCATTATCTGTTGCCTCTGTCATCTTCAATGGCTGGTGTTTCTGCTGAAGTCTTTTTATTTGCATGTCTTACTGTTAGTTAATTGTCTCTTGATTTTATATTGGCTGTCAGTTGTATCATCTTTTCTTCTGTTTCTTGTTCCTTTTCTCATTTTCTATTTTTTTGGTAAAGGAACTGGACATCCGAAAGTGTTGAAGATTGAAGTATCTGGAGATTTATTAGAAGGAAATATAATTCGAGGCCATGCAGAAATTGCATGGTGCGGTGGAACCCCAGGGAGAAGCATTTCAAGGTAAGATGATCATCTTAAACTGCAGTCACAACACTCCTCAGATTTTGATAATCTTAATTTTTCCCAAAACTTGCCCACCATTGATATAGAGGAGTAATCTTCTGGTTTAACCTTTCAGTTGGTTAAGGAAAACGTGGAGCAGCAATCCAGTGGTCATTGTTGGTGCTGAAGAAGAGGAATATCAGTTGATGCTTGATGATGTTGGTTCGTGTTTGATGTTTATGTATACTCCTATGACAGAGGAAGGTGCCAAAGGAGAACCTCAATATGCTATAACAGATTATGTGAAAGCAGGTATGGAGTTGGGAGTCGTTTGTTTTTGGGTCATTAGATTCCAAGAAGGCTGCAATATGACAGGCAATTATTTAATATGGAAGAACTGTTCATTCCTCAATCAGGAAAAGTAGAAGTTTAACCAAAAAATATAGAATATGGTTTACTTCTATGTCAATTATATTAGAGCTTCTCTATTATTGATGTGTTAGACTCAATTTAGACGTAGAGAAGTGAAATCAGGAGTACTCTTGTATATAAGGTTACAGTACGACCCATGTACTGTTTTGTGATATAATACAAAGTTACCAAGTTCAAAAAAAAATTATATTAGAGCTTCTCAATGACATTCTACATAGGGTTTTTGCATGTTAAGATGGTAGCTTGATGGGAGAAATAACTTCCTCTTAAATGGAGATATATCATTACTGTGCAGCTTCTAAGTTATGCAAAACAGAAGCAGTGGCTTCAGGGATTGATATCACCTATTTTCTTGAGCTCATTTTGGTCCATCTTACAAAGCAGTCTTTTTTGAACTAGTTTTATTGGTAACCGCCTGATGGCAGGATGTGGTCACTAAGTTAGAATTTTCTGTTGCAGCTCCCCCATCAGTGGGTGATGTACAAATTTCTGGAGATGTTGTTGAAGGAAATACCATAAGAGGAATTGGGAGATATTTTGGAGGAAAAGAAGGACCCAGCAAGTTCGAGTGGTTGCGTGAAGATAAGGATACAGGGTAAGTTGTCTTGTCCTTCAATTTATGTTACTATCTACAGTCTCTTGTACTTCGATTATCGCACTATTTTGTTGTAGTCAATTATCTTCTTTTTTTCAGAATGCTTTCTTTAGTATTTTGCTATGATTTCTTCACTTCTGTTATTTCTTTTTCAATCTGCTTTGACATGCTTTTCGTTGAGCTGAGGGTCTATCGGAAACAACCTCTCTACCTCCTAGGTAGGGGTAAGGTTTGCATACACTTTACCCTCCCATACCCCACTTCTGGGATTGCACTGTGTTTGTTGTTGTTTAGTTATTCATGAAGATTACTGTTATTTTGTTTTTTTTTGGATTGGTAATGCTTGTCTATTCAAACAGGTGCAAATAACTATCTTGCCTAAATTCTTTTGGGGTATGAACACCCTAAGTTTATTAATTATTTATATAGGTCACACATCGTTGTGTAAGGCTTTCCAATGTTGAGTTATATATGTTCCAGTTTCACATTGGTTTTAGAAGGGTTCTGAAAGAGTTTATGAAGGTTTTGGGCACCCATTATCTTAAGGTTTTGGGTAGGATGTTCATATTCTTCTCACATGGTATCAGACCAAACTTGATTAATCTTATTCCCACACAAGTAAGTTTGCATTAATTAAACTACAAATCAGGTTAGCACAGGGTGGTTCTGTGGTTGAGTTATATATGTCCCACATAAGTGTTAATGGAGGCTTCTAAAGCGGTTTATAAAGGTCTTGTGTTACCCTAACATTTCCTTATTGTTTTGAGTCAGATACTCAACATATTTCATAAAGACTAAAGTAGTATTTACTAGTACACCTGCCACATAATCTTCTAGCAAATCCTGCAATCTATAATAAAACCACATCCATTCAACTGTGATGCACTTGCGTGAACCAAGCCTTTAAATTCCTCTAGTCTACGCAATTATGACTACTAAATGGAAGTGATCACAACTTCTTGGCGTCTCACCTTGAAAAAGCAGTCACAAAGCTATTCTTTTTTAAAGCTAAGTAGGCATTACCCTAGCTGGTTTGTATAGTTTCAGATGTGGCTACAACTACAATGTACACTTCGCCAATTCTGGCTCATCCTTCAAAAACTTTCTGGCTTGCTTTCTGATGTAATACACTTTTGTGTGATGAACTATTTGTCAGAATCTCGCATGATTTAAGTGTGATTTGTAGTCACCATATCTCTTCTTGGAAATCTTACCATTTGTGGTACCTTTTGGGGTGCTTATGTCCATTTTCTTAACATGGTGTCGAAACAAATAGACGTCCAGGGTTCAATTCTCATTGCCAACCTTGATCTTTTTTCTTAAAAAAAAGCTTTTCTTTGTGTTTGACCCATCACCAAGAAACATGCCTGCTCGTGATGGAGTCTGTTGAAGACACTAATTAGGAAACAACTATATGTTCTATCTAGTAGTTTAAACTTTTAGATGAGGTAATCATACACTTCCCAAAATACTGCTATTTCATGTGGTTTGATGTCCGCCTTTTCACCTGGTTGATCTTGTTTGATAAGTCTTTTAACTTGCCTTGTATCCTTTTCTTTGGCTTGGGTTGTGGAGACAGGGAATTTGTGCTGGTGTCATCTGGTATGAATGAATATACTTTGACAAAAGAGGATGTTGGCTGCTGCTTGGCTTTTGTTTATGTACCGGTGAATTTTCAAGGTGTAATATTTTGTAACTTAATTCCATCTTTTTTAATAGTCCATGAGCGTTGTTACATCTGACTGTGCTTTGCAGGACAGGAAGGGAAATCTGTATCACTTGTGTCACAGAAAGTTAAGCAAGGTTTGCTATTCTAATGTCTCGTAACTTAACATCCTTAGATTGTTTCATGTAATGAATCTTTTGTCAGGGAATGAGTTCACATTGAGATACGATACTTTGTCGAATTGGTCAATCTAAGATGGGATGTTTAGGTGTGTCGGTCATAGTTTTTCGTTTAAGGTCAACAATTATAGTAGTAATAGAAAAATCTCCTAGATAAGAGAAATATACAAAAATTAAGAGTATACAACATAATATGGAGAAATTTTAGATTATATCTCATGCAACTGACATAAGTTGTGCCAGACACTCTTTTTTTTTTGTTGACAAGTAACCCTTTGTTGGTCCACCTCACAAGAAAATTCACTCTTTTCTACTCTCTCCTTCTATTGTCTTGTTCTGGTCTTTTCAGCTCCTACCACCTCCCAGTGTCACATGCTGGTTAGGTTTGCTGAAGCCAATTATACAAGCCATACTTGATAGACCAAAATGCATATGTAACTTCTTTAAAATCTGATATAATTTTGGTTATAAGTTATCAGTATTCTGCATAGTGAAACAATGTCGGTTTGTGGATCTTATTGTTTTTTTAAAAATAAATCTAAATAACTGTTCCAGCTCCTCCTAAAGTGACACATCTAAAGATAATTGGTGAACTAAAGGAAGGCAGTAAAATAACGGTAACTGGTATCGTTACCGGTGGAATTGAAGGAGCCAGCAGAGTTCAGTGGTTTAAAACAAGTTCATCAACATTTGAGGGTGAGAGCTATCTTGATGCATTGAGTACATCCAAAATTGCAAAGGTAATAGATATTAAGTCAAGGTTTTAAATATCAGTCCTACGTGTGATGCATCAAATCAATAACCATTACTTAGTCATAAAATGATGCATGAAATCAGTAAATGTCTGTTTTCTACAGGCGTTCCGCATACCTTTAGGAGCTGTTGGTTACTATATTGTTGCAAAATTTACTCCGATGACTCCAGATGGCGAAGCTGGTGAACCAGTCTTTGTCATTTCTGAAAGAGCTGCAGAGAGTAAGTATAATACATTTAAATTTCATCTGTTACTTTGTGCATTTGTTCTTAACTTTGAATAATCAATCAACATGGATGCTTTTTTGCAGCTCTTCCACCTAACCTTAACTTTTTATCTCTGACTGGGGATTACGCCGAAGGTGGAATAATGACCGCATCTTATGGTTATATTGGGGGTCATGAGGGAAAAAGTATTTACAATTGGTATCTTCACGAGGTAGAATGCTGTGTTCTTGTCTCAACATGATTGTAGGCTCTGTATTATCTAGACTCTTTTCAGAATCCTATCCGGACTGCAGAGAGAAAAATAACTGATCATGTTTATACCTACTCTCTTGGATTGGTATGTTATGACACCAAATGATGGATGGTGCTGATCTGAGAATAAGTGAGAATATTCTCTGAAGCAGAGTATCCCTTACTCAGTTCAAATGAATTTTAAATTAGATACTTCAGGATTTCATCAAATTCAAGTAACAAATGAGGAAGTAAATCTTGGATAATCATTTATCTATGGGAGTTAGTGATGAACTTTGTCTAAACAGGGATGATTCTCAACTTCCCTAAAGAAACAGAATGAAAAAAAAACAAGAAATAAAAGGGAAGAAACATTAACACTGACTTATCATATGAGGGATGCAGAGCACTGAGAATGTAAAGTAAAAGCAAAGGGATTCTATTGTTGTTTCGTATACAACTGATGCAAAGTCTATTTGAGTCGTATTTTATGAAAGCATATGCTCCATAATTTATGTTGCTGTAATGAAAATATACCTGTTATGAAGAAAAGACCATTTTTGTTTTCTGTATTTGAAGAACTTTTGATACATAATTTCATTACATGGGTTATCATTACGTCTTAATTACTGAAACTGTACATGTGTCATGGACTACTTCGTTGGTTTTATACAAATCAAAAGCTAGAGCAAAGAGATTGTCTTTGTGAACACCGTGAGCTCATCCATGCTTATTGCAGTTTCTGAATGTTTAAGGTAGTTATGGCCTTATGGGGATAACAGCGTAAGTGGCTAGCTAACAGTTCTTAGATTGCATGATAGTTTTATTTTAACTTTTTCTTAAACTTAATATAACATTCTTTTGTTGCTGTTTTTAGCTATCATTGATCGGCTCTTCTTACTGCAGGTTGAAAATGGCTTAGGTGCTATGATACCCGAGTTTTCTGGTCTTCTTCAATATCGTATTGCCAAAGATGCAATTGGTAAATTCATATCTTTCAAATGTACCCCAGTTCGTGATGATGGGACAGTGGGCGAGCCAAAAACTTGTATAGGACAGGAGCGTGTTCGCCCAGGTAATGATATATTTCCACACGTTGGGACGGATTTTAAGAATTGTTATGATTTTTAGTCTTCTGTAGATATCCTAGAGCATACATTATTCTTAATGCTTACTGATGGTCTCAGAGCTTGCTGCAGTCCAGGTTCTGATATATTTTCTTGTCATAGAACTCCATGAGTTAAGCATAGGCCTAGCTATGATCCCTGTATATATCACTTCCTGGGTACCACAAAATTTAATAATCTGGTGTTCCTCACAAAAAAATAATAATAGAATTATAGGGTTTATGTAAAACAATCTCAGATTGTGATGAAGTGTACTTTTAACCTTTCTTGGAAAAGTGGGTCCAGATTCTTCTTGAAAGAAGCTATGAACATGACCTTCTATTGTACTATTGGAGTTTAGTAATCATTTGTTACTTAACTGGTATCTGATGAAATTCAGGTTCTGCTGTTATCACCTGGTTTTAAGAAGAGAGCTAGAAAGCTTCTTTTGCAAATACTTAGCAAAGTCTGTATCCTCTTTTCAAAGCCTTATTGCATTTTTTTCTTTTCCAGCAAGCACGACACATATTTAAATACTCTGACACTGTTCAAAGTTCACTAGAGGAATATGGTTGCAGAAATCTCATGCTGCATTTTGATGGACTTGGATTTCATTAATTAGTTGTCACCTAATACTTTCTTTGTGTTACTCATAAAAAGGTTTCTTATTTTGATATTGTATGGTCTAGGAACTCCAAGATTGCTTTCTCTACGAATAGCCGGAACTGCAGTTGAAGGCACCACACTAAGCATTGAGAAGAAATACTGGGGTGGTGAAGAGGGAGATTCAATTTACCGCTGGTTCCGGGTATTTAAATGTGTTTTTAATGCTTAATCCTCTTTACAAGCAAATAAGCTGACTAGTATGAATGCTACTGTGCAGACTAGTTCAAGTGGAACAAACATAGAAGTCAATGATGAGATGACATCCTCATACAAGGTGTCTATTGATGATATTGGATATTTTATATCTGTATCCTGTGAACCTGTTCGAAATGATTGGGCTTGTGGTCCTATTGTTATCTCGGAACAAGTTGGACCCATTGTTCCAGGTATTACCAAATGAATCTCTGCATATGAATAGGTCAACATGAATTATTATTAGTTTTTCAACTTCTGAATTGGTTGCTTGGAAGTTAATAAGATTACTTTCTTTTTTTCATATAACAAGATTACTCTGTTTGCTAGTTATTTAGGGCAGACATGCAACCATGCTGATTGCCTTATTTTTTAAGTTCAAAATGATACTTAGATATGAGTTATATCTAAAACCCTTTACTACAGGGCCACCGACTTGCCATTCACTTGAATTTCAAGGATCTTTGGTTGAAGGAGAACGTGTGAGCTTTGTTGCGTCTTATAGTGGAGGGTACAGTTACATATTAAAATCATCCATCTAGAACTTGAGTCTCTGTATTCGTTTTGGTTTGTTCTGAAGTTGAAAGTGTTCATGCGCAGGGAGAAGGGAGAATGCATACATGAATGGTTTAGAGTGAATCATGATGGCGGCAAAGACAAAATAAGCTGTGATGGTAGGGACATATATTGTCATAGTTTATTATAAGGGTGCAAAAACTTGTCGAGTAAATCAGTTTTGTTGGCAGAGTTTCTGGATTTGACTCTTGAGGATGTCAGTAATTGTATAGAGCTTATTTATACTCCCATCCGCAAAGATACATTAAAAGGAAGCTGTAGGAGCATATTGTCTTGCCCAGTAGCTCCTGGTATGTCATTTGCTCTTACATAATCTTTTGTTAGAAAAGGCACTTTCAGTGCCAATCATATTTGTAGCATAATCAGAAATTGATTATTTCATGTAGTAGCGAGTGACATTTTTCTTTGCAACACTTGGGTATGCAAATGCGTGAAAAATAACGCGAAAGCATCAGTCTTGGTGCTGTTTTAGGTTTCCCAACAAAATTGAAAAGTGTACTTTGAAAGTTCAGGTTTTGATGTATGCCTCTGTTCTACTATTCTGATCACAAGTCTCTGCTTCCATGACCGTTCTGCCACTAAGGACTTGACAATAATTTTTGTCAAGTTCTTCAGACATTTGAATTCTGCTTCTTTTTGTTCTCTGCAATCAATCACATGAATTGATTCTGTGTTGGTGAAGCCTGAGCAGAATATTTTTGACCAAATAACATGTCTTTGATTATTCATGATCCCGGAATGACATTAGCAGATTAGCTAGAATATGAACTTCCTCAGATGTTCCAATTTTTAACAGCCTTTTATTTTCACGAACTTTTAACAGTTTTATGTGCACTATTTTCTTGTGTTGCTCCATGCAGTAAACCTCCATAATTACACTGTTTGACTTTGTGCTTTTTATTCTGCTGTTAAATCATTCATATGAAGTACTTCTACCTTATATTGACCTTGCATTGAGATAGGGGACCCAATTGGTGTTGAATTGTCAATTCCTAAATGCTGCGAGGGCGAGACAATAGTTCCCAATCAGAGATACTTTGGAGGGAAAGAAGGTGATAGTGAATATGTTTGGTATCGGAGTAAGAATAAGCTTCATGAATCTGCTCTGCTGAACTTGCCTAGCGTTACAGAGGATGTACATATTTGTGCAAGGACTATGTAAGTCTTCTTAAGAGTAATAATTACTAACTTTGACTACTTGTTGAAAAAAACTCAAAAGAACACATCTCATGTTTGTTTATTCTGTGAGTAATCCTTTTTGAATATGTATTTACCAGATCATATACGCCATCGCTTGAAGATGTGGGAGCATATTTGTCATTATATTGGCTGCCAATTCGCATAGATGGCAAATCTGGGAACCCATTAGCATCAGTTTGCGAGTCTCCAGTCTCCCCAGGTAGACCTTGATTCCTACTCCTGATTAGATTTATGTCTCCCTTCCCCATCATTGATTACAACCTAATATCTTGGAGTGTTTTTTTTTATTTGTGATAAGGTAAATAATTTTATTAACATTTGGGGGGAAACCCCGTATACAATCCATATACCAAAAGAAGAGAACCTACACCAAAATATGGTTCTCTACAAAAGAGATCCAATCCTCTATACAAATTGGGACCTCACAAGTACACCAAAAGTAAACTAGGGACAAAACAGTACTCTTCATTTTTACAAAATCAAGTTCCACCCCTTCAAAAACTTTCCATTTTTAATTCTTTTAGTATGAGATAGTATATTCTATTTCAGAGCTTTCAATTAAAGGGTGCTGGACTCCTACCTGATATTCAATCTAAAAAGGAAAGAATGCCATATAAAATGGAACATATGGAGTATTTGCGTATTTTGAAGTGTTGTACTGAAGATGTCTTGTGAAATATGTGGCAGCTTCTCCAGTAGTTTCTAATGTTCATGCAAAGGAGCTCTCATCCAGTAGTTACCTTGGGGAAGGAGAATATTTTGGTGGTCATGAAGGAACAAGCTTGTTTAGCTGGTACAGAGAAACTGATGAGGGAACAATCACTCTCATCAATGGAGCATGTTCTAAAACTTATGAAGTTGTAGATGAAGATTACAATTATCGTTTACTTTTCGGGTAACAGCGTCTAACTTTTTGACTGGATTTTGAAGTGTTTTATTGTAAGATACAGAGGCATAGTAGTTGATGCTTATACATGCAGTTGAATTTCTAGTCTTTTGCAGGAGTGTTTCTTCTGTTTTTTCTTTTTTGAATAATCTTGTTAAAGAAAAAATGAAAATAAACAAATGACATATGGAAAAACTTTAAAGAAGAGGTGCATGTATATTATCTTTTTCTTTCTAAAACATGTTACCCAAAATTTGCAGATATACGCCAGTTCGTTCAGATTCAATTATTGGTGAACATCAGTTATCCGAGCCAACTCATGTGATTCTCCCAGGTATTTATCTTATCATAGCATAAGGTAGTCGTCTATTTTATGCCATCATGTAGAGGTCCTTATGAATGGGTTGGTTTTGTACTAGTTTGAGATAGACACTGCCACTCTTCATCTTCACACAATTAACTGTTTTGGTGCCATTGTGACATTACGACAAAGTTTAGAAGTAACTGAGAAATGAATATAAGAGAACGATGTACTGGTGACTAGTGAGTTGATAAATGCACTACAGACCTTTTTATAGGTGTTGTTGGAGTATAAAGAGAATACATGTCTATCTTCACACATATCTAGATTCACTGAATTTGAGCAAGTGAAATATTATTGTAGTCTAAACTTGGGGTCTCAGTTTGGAGGTCTATCAGAAATTTGTGGCCAAAACTAGCGAGGAACATATGCTACAAGGTGGGTGAGGGGACTAGGATCCTTTTTTGGAAAGACAAGTGGATAGGACAGAACTCCCTCATGGAGGACTTTGCAGATTTGTACTCTTTTTGCGACAACCCTGGAACATCTATTGCTGAGATGTGGTCTCAGCAAGGGTGGAATATAACCCTTAGGAGGCTCTTAAATGACTGGGAGGTGGATAGAGTAGCCAATTTACTGCAAAGGTTGGAAGATTTTCCGGGACTCAACACTAATCCTGATGCAATCAGATGGAAACATGATAGGGATGGGGAATTTTCTGTTGGAAGAATGTACAAAAGAGACCTGGCAACACACCCGGGGGGCATTTTTGGACCTTGGAAACAAATTTGGAAATCCAACACCCCAACCAAGATAAAGTGTTTCACATGGTTAGTGTGCAGAAGAGCATGTCTGACTCAGGAGAGACTGAAAAAAAGAGGATTTCAGATTGTTTCTAGGTGCTTCTTTTGCCATGAGAAGGAGGAAACAAACAATCATTTGTTCCTTCACTGTAGAGTGACTTCCCAGATATGGTATATGCTTCAAAGCATTATTCAAGATCCTTGGGTGGTGCCTGAGCATACTGCTGACCTACTAAACTGTTGGATGAGAAGAGGGGGGAGTAAAACACAGAAAAAATGGTGGAATCTAGTTCCATCTTGCATATGGTGGTCAATTTGGAAGGAAAGAAACAATAGGTGCTTTAAGAATATTACTAACCCAATGCAGAAAGTTAAAGAAAACTGCATTAATACTCTATATTTTTGGTGTAAAGAAGAGGGTATATATGAAGTAGATCAGTTAGTAGATTTCATAGGCTCTTTGTAATCATGACTACTT
>NW_006239075.1:330638-367464 GCF_000226075.1 Solanum tuberosum | reverse complement strand
TGTCTGACTCAGGAGAGACTGAAAAAAAGAGGATTTCAGATTGTTTCTAGGTGCTTCTTTTGCCATGAGAAGGAGGAAACAAACAATCATTTGTTCCTTCATTGTAGAGTGACTTCCCAGATATGGTATATGCTCCAAAGCATTATTCAAGATCCTTGGGTGGTGCCTGAGCATACTGCTGACCTACTAAACTGTTGGATGAGAAGAGGGGGGAGTAAAACACAGAAAAAATGGTGGAATCTAGTTCCATCTTGCATATGGTGGTCAATTTGGAAGGAAAGAAACAATAGGTGCTTTAAGAATATTACTAACCCAATGCAGAAAGTTAAAGAAAACTGCATTAATACTCTATATTTTTGGTGTAAAGAAGAGGGTATATATGAAGTAGATCAGTTAGTAGATTTCATAGGCTCTTTGTAATCATGACTACTTGGCCTTTGAATGTTTTTTTTTGTTTGGTTGCCAGCATACCCTCATTGCTGATGAATACAACTTTACCATTCTCAAAATAAAATAAAATATTATTGTAGTCTAAACTCTATAGGATATGTTTGGATATTCACTATTCAAGTATAGAGTATTTGCTATGTTATTAGACAACATAGAAAATTTATCTATCATATTGTATGTAGACTAAAACTCCTCTGAGTATCCCTCTTGTACATTGTTGGTTAATCAAGTCTCTTCTCAGTGGTGGTGAACCCACGTGGTTACCATTAGGTGCCCAAGAACTCACATTTTCCAATTTAAACTTTAGATTTTATTATAGGTAACTAGGTAATTAGTGAAAAGATGGATATCTAAATTAGTGAGCACCCATGATCTTCAATCGACAAATGGTGCAGTGGTTAACAGACAGAAGTAGGAGGTGCAACTACCTCTGCATTCAGGGTACCACTCTTGTTTGATGAACTTTTTTTATGGTTAGATCTTCTTTTAGCCCTTTTCTTCATTCATGGCTGATTCTTCTCTTCCTTTACTTATATATTTCTTTTTGCCTCTCCTTTTTCCCCCCTTATTTCACCAGAGTGATGAAATCTGGTTTTTCCTTTCCTTTTTCTTTTTCCCTTTTACAAACACAAAGGCACACTAGTCACCAAGTGAGGATGTCTAAAGGCTAGAGCAGTAAAGCGAAAAATCTATTTACTTGCAAAGTCTAGCTCTATAAAAGTAAGTCATATTTATTGTTTTGAAAAAAATATAAAAACTCATCGCAGACAATTGTGAATACAATGAGGTGAGTATCGCGAATACCATATAAGGAGACAACAACAGTTCCCTCAATCAACGTGGGACAATCTAACAGAAAAGAAGAGTTTTTCAATCTTCTACTACAATTCCAACAGTCCAACCTTTTGATTATCTGTCAAATGTTCAGCTCAGCAAATATTCCTTAGTGGTTTTGCTTCTCTGTAGAGCATTCTTCATTTAGAATTTTTCCATTCACTATCTAGAACACTGTCCTTTTCAATAATTGTGAAAAGTTTACCAAGGTCATTTTCTGACAGTTACGCTATGTCCACAGATATTCCAAGAATTGAGACGCTGGCTCTTACTGGGAAGGCTGTTGAAGGAGACATACTAACTGCTGTTGAAATTATTCCAAAGAGTGAAATTCAAGAGCGTGTATGGGCAAAGTATAGGAAGGATATCAAATATACTTGGTACTTCTCTGTTTTCATCATTTGATATGCTGGGAATCAACTGTTTTTCCTTAATGGCTGATTATTCTTTACTAGATATTATTTCATGTCAAGTTAGACAGTGATAATATAGAGATGATTTCTCTTGCCACACTTGCTACTTTTCCTATATTCGGAGAAAAAGGAACCAAAAACTGCTCGTATTTCATGAATGATATTGGTTCTATATCTGGATCTCTGGAAATAATTTTGGGTTAGTTGGTTAAATATCTGGATATATGGAAGCACATATAGTTGGTGTTATCTTGATATGATTTACTTCTTGACTCTTATGTATAATTTACTGCATCCAAGATTGCAAACTGCAATTGAATCATCTAGCATAATCCGAAGACTGCATTGCTTCTGGAGGTTCTATTGTAGAGTATATTGAGAAGCTTCTGATATTTTATTGGCTGCTGCAGGTTCATTTCGACTGAAACAGGAAATAATAAGTCCTTTGAGCCATTACCATCACAACGTTCTTGCTCATACAGGTTACGATTTGAGGACATAGGTCGCTCTCTTAGATGTGAATGCATCGTGTCTGATGTTTTTGGAAGGTCAAGTGATCCAGTATATGCTGAAACTCCTTCAGTTTCACCAGGTCTTGTAGCTCTAAATTCTAATCTTGTTTCCACTTGTATATACTTAAAGATAACCATAATTCTGAGATGGGTAAAACATACCTGATTGTTGCCGTGTGTGGAGTGTCCCGAACTGACATTCCTCTCTTGACATGAATTTGTAGCAGATTGTATTTTGGGTTTCCTTTGTTTCTTTCTTTTATTTTAAAATTTGGTTGTGGTCAGTGTTTGTATCAGGTGTATGGTCAAAAAAGTGCAGTCACTCACTGTCACCATGTATTGTCTTTGGTTAGTTTGAGAAGAGGAAAAGTGGGCAAGTAAAAGTGGAAGGTCATGCTTTTCATTCCCTTATGATTTAGACAAAAAGGAGGAAGTACATCCTTTTCTTTAACTTCCTTCCCACTCCAAACAACCAAAACGTAAATGATCCATGCTTTATCCAACGGATGTAAGGAAATCAATGAGTTGGTCTACCTTTTACCCTTCTCCTCCCTTTTGTGTAAGCCAAGCATACTGTTCGATTTTGGATTGGTTACATTTCTTGCCAGCATTCCATTTCCTACAAGGCTTGTGTGCTTCTCACAGTTAGTTCAATATGCCTGGGAAAGTCCTCCTAAAATATCAGCAACTTATGATTGATTTCTTATTTGTTTCACTCTGTTAGAGGAAATTTGTTAATGCCTAAGGCAGAGCCTAAAATTGACATGCCATTTTAGTAATTCTTTTGCAGCTTTCTTGTATGCCATTATGAATATTGAATACTATCTTTCGTGCTGCTGGCTGCTGGAGTCTTTTTGATTATTGCCAGGCAGATACTTCCAACTTAGTTTTAGCTCATTGAATTTCTTTCATTCCTTTTACTCATATATTTCTGGATAAGTAAAATTTAGCCTAATCGGGCCAACATTAAATTTGCTGTTGTCCTCTACTTGATACTTCCCCCCTTGTGACCGGCTCATCCTTGTATGTGTTTCCCTCCCCTCTGCAGACCAAGGATATTCTTCCTTGTTGACGTCTTAGCTTTAATATATCTTGAAATAATTCTTATATTTCTTTTGACAAATTGAATAACCTAACTTGTTCGCTGGCATATCAATCATGTGTTCTGTTGGGTAATTTTAAAAGTTTTATATAATTCTATTTATAGAAGTTTATTTATGAATCTGCTTCTTCTCAGGTATCCCTCGGATGGATAAGCTGGACATTGAAGGTAGAGGTTTTCACACCAATCTGTATGCTGTTCGTGGCGTTTATAGTGGCGGAAAGGAGGGCAAAAGTAAAATTCAGTGGCTTAGATCTATGGTTGGAAGTCCTGACCTCATCTCCATTCCTGGTATGCTAAAAAAATGTTCCATCTGATTTTGGTTTCTTAGCTCATTTCCATTACTGTTGTAGGAGCTAACATATCTTTTATAACTTTGCATTTGGTTGATGCCAGCTATACAAAACCCTACTTCATTAAAAAAAATGATTAGTGTCGCTGAAACTGTCTGATTCTCATGATAGATAGTGTGTGAACAAGGAGATTTTCCTTGGTGCAGGATGTTTTACAACATGTCTTCTTTCCACTCAGTTGTGTCCAAACAGAAATAATAAAAAGAAAAAGTTTTGCTGTCTTAAGAGTAAAGGGAGAAGCAAGTTGTTCAGATGCAAATATTTAATGCTTCGACAGCAAGGTTCCTCTGATCCTTACTATGATCTGAAGTGTTAAGGGAACTAAAATTTTACACCTTCCCAATGCTATACATCTTGCTGGAGCTCTGTAAATTTGAACTTTTTATAACTCTTAGGGGTCGTAGGGAGTATTAGGAGAAATAGTCCAAGTATTATGTGTGGTATTATTTAGTACTATGTTTGGTAGGAATTTTGGGTCTATGTATTACTAATCCTTGGATTAGTTATACACCCTACATGGTATTATAGGGTGTATAACTAATACCTTCCATTTGGTGGTATTAGTAATACATGAGATCTAATACCATGGGACTAATCTAGGTAAAGACAAAAATAACCCTCAAATCCTTTTAATCATTTTGTTTATTTTCTTGATTTTATGTTTTATATTTATACTAATAAATTTATTTAAATAAATTAGCTTACGAATTTTATTATTTAGACAAAAAATTTTGTTGCTAAAATGTGAGTTATTTAATCTATTTATTATTAATATAAAATATTTTAATCCGACTAATATGCTAATGTTGATGTATGAATTTAAGAACAATTCATAAGTCAAATATTGCCTCTTAACGAAAGTCCATTGAAACATTATACACAAGTAATCTAAACACAAGAGCATATATATATGTTTGTATTGCCTAAAGATAGATTATTATCTTCATTTACACAACTTGGACCTGGTGACCAAGTAGCATCCGTAGAAATCATGGAAATCCACTCATGAAAGAGATCAGAAATACAAGTTAAACAATGCATTAAAATTGAGTTTCTACTTACTTCAAATGAATTTTTCTTTCAGGTAATAGTTTTATATATTAGTTAAGAAACTATTACACTAAAAAAAATAAAAATAAAAATAATTCAAATTTGACCAAATAATTTAATTTTATACGATGATGATCGTTTCCTCCATAAGAATCTAATCAATTTTCAAAATAATTTTAAAAAAAAACATCTCGAGTATAAAAATAGTTTAATTTATTTTGCTATTTTTATTTTATTTTATGATAAAGAGTGTTTTTTTTTAATTTATTGATACAAAACAAAGTTTAATAAATTTTCTCTATAAATTATTATAGTTGTGTGACCTTTTGAGATATTAACACCAATTTATTAAGATGACAATTATTTACCCTCAAATAATTTAAGTGAGAAAATAGTTAACATGGCAATAAATTTTTTATTCTCCTAGCTAGTTAAAATGCTATAAAAAATAATATTGTCCTTCAATTATCTACCTTGACCCAACTACATGAAATAGAAAATCCCCATAATAACTCAAGGGTATAATTGGAAAGAATTATTTTTGTAGAGCTTTAAACCGCACACAAAACTAGGTGAGAAGCAATGAACCAAACACTTGATAAAAATAATCCCTGCATTACTAATCCATGCATTACCAATCCATGCATTACTAATCCCTGCATTATTGATCTTTGTACCAAACGACCCCTTAAGGTATTCGATGGAGGTTCATCTTTTATATCTGTTTGTTTCCAAGTATAAATCCCCATTGATCACCCAATAAGAACAAGAAAAGCATTGAAGGGGGTTGATAACAAATTATATTTAATTTAGTACTTCGCTGTATTATTTACGAGGTCCACTGCATCTGTTTCACTTGCGGCAGAGTTTACTGAGAAAGTAAGCATCAGAAGAGGGTAACAAGAAAATAGCTCATATCTATTAGACAAGATTCAAAGATTCAAACTATCTATCTATTGGAGAGGGTAACAAGAAAATAGCTCATATCTATTAGACAAGATTCAAACTACCAATCTATTCGACTATTACCTTGTCGCCTTTCAAGCGATTAAACCTTTGGTGTAGGAAACTGTTGTTTCAAAACCAAATAATGGGTGAACCAGTTCTTGAACATTTATATATTTTGTCCTTTATATTTGGAAATCTCATCTATGCATAGCACCATGAAAAATTGATAGGAACTTTCTAAAAGATGGTTTTGTTGCAGGGGAGACAGGAAGAATGTATGAAGCTAATGTTGATGACGTGGGCTATAGGCTGGTTGTGATATATACACCAGTAAGAGAAGACGGAGTTGAGGGGCATCCTGTTTCTGCTTCTACAGATCCAATTGCAATTGGTAAATAATCGTGAAGAACATTCATACAGTAATTTTACGATGAGTTATTTTTTATTGATTGTTAATTTTATAAGGAATTCTTTTATTAGCTGATTTTAGTTTCTTTGGCTTTTTTTGTTGATAAAGGTAACATCAGTTTCTTTGTCTTTTACGAGTGTAGTTATCATTCCTGTATCTTTCCATCTATTTTTGTGTCTTGAATATAATTCTAATTAGCATAAGTTTATGATGATGGGTGATAGCTGTAAATACTTGACTTTTCCAATCACATAAGTAACATTTTTCTTGCTGAACCTGTGCAAGCTTGTTAATCAAATACTCTTCTCCCATTGAAGTACATGAGATCTGGCAGATTCTCTTTGTTCTGTTGACACATATTGAACATGTACTTTAGGTGTAAGAAATATTATTGGTAAAACAGGTAGGATTACATGGTATACAAGCAACTTTGACTTTATAAGGATCCACTAAGTTCTCCAAGAAGTGAAAAAAATTCATCAAATGTCTATTTGGTATTGTTGCTCCAGTCCTGGATAAGTGAATCTTCGGACACTTTGGTGTATTAGCATGTAAATCACTATACTGACTCTTCCGTTCACTTTTTGTTCCATAGAAGCCATCTTGATATTAAGCAGTCCACCATTCATTCTTGCAGTTTAAGTTTCTAAATTGGCAGTATTACCAATATAACCTTGATCATTCTCATCAAGTTTAACTCCAGTGTCTGGGTGGACATTGGTAAAATCAAAACCTATAGAACAATGGAGGGAAGAAAAATATTTCAACGGAAAATGAAATCATTTGTTTGCTCTTTTCGTTATTTTCTTAATGATTTTGGGCTACCTCTACATATGTATGTAAGGTAGATTGCTAACAGTTGGTTATTATGCGTGTAAAGCTTGATACTGAGATATTTTTTCTTTCACATTGGTGTCTTTGTTTCTTCTTATTCAACTGTTCATGTTTGTCTTTATTCTCCTTTTCTTTTCCTCATTGCAGAGCCTGATGTTCTTAAAGAAGTAAAGCAGAAGCTTGAGACTGGTTCCGTAAAGTTTGAGGTGTTACATCTCTTGAAATAATTTCCCAGATCTTGTTGTGTGTGATGACTCCTTTTTCACCTTTTGAACTTCCCTACAACACCTTGTTTTAACATAAATCCATACGAATCGTTTGAAAGTTTGGGATTTAATTTAATGAAAGTTGTTTGTGGTTCACTAGCTATCACACTATAGTTAAAAGTCTTAAAATAGGTATTAATCATTCTATAAAAGTAAATGAATGTCTCCTTGGGAGTAGCTTCAGCCTTTAGATAGGGTAAAATTAATTATTTAACAGTGCATGTCAAGCTTGTATTCTAAAATTGGTATTGTGAAATATATCTCTGCTCTCTAACATAAAACAAAAATCACAAGGGAAAATGATAAAAGTAGGGCGGGGGTTGTGATAAAGCCTGTATAAGGTCATTAAAGGATGTTTAAGTTGCTAAAGATGAATGTAACCATCAAAATTCAAACATCTGCTTGTGAGCAAAGGGATTCAAGTTCCCTAATCAAATATGCTGTAGATTGTCCAAAGCAATGATATTATCTGATGAAAAATTTGTAATTGCTTGAGCGTATCTAGTTTTTCAGTAAGGCATTGAAGTGGAGAGGCTCTGGAGAAATACAATCTCGCTGTCTGTTTGTTTTAGCACCTTTTGAATTCAAATAAGATTGGCTCACATCTTGCATTAGGCTGCATCTCTGGAATTTAAATTAGTTTGGTATCACATCTCATCATCAGTTGTTTATGTTTGCAGCAATATATATATATTTACTTATTCAGTATTTTATTCCTGTTTACATCTTCTCCCAGCCCTAGCATGATATTATTTCCCCGTATGGCGTGTGCTGTTATTTTCAGTGTGTTAACATAAATTACTTGATGTCATTAATGCAGGCCTTGTGTGACAAGGATCAATCTACAAAGAAAGTTAGTGTCTTTTAGTTCATTTTTCAATTTCAGTTTCCAAATCATATGTAAGAAAGATGAGGGATAAACTAATTATAGTTACAACTTTGCAGGTTCCAGGTATGGGGAATCTTGAAAGAAGAATTCTGGAAGTCAACAAAAAGAGGGTAAAGGTGGTGAAGCCTGGTTCTAAGACTTCTTTTCCCACAACTGAGGTTCGAGGAACATATGCCCCTCCATTCCACGTAAGTAAATCTATATCTGACTCCCGATTTCTGTTTGAAATATATGTTTGGACATATGCCTCCGAAGGTATTTACTGAAATTAGTAAATTGATGAAACAATAAAGAAAATGTAGAAGAAGAAGATAGAGGAAGAAGATGACTTAATTAAAATTTGAGTAACAACTTGTATTTACAAAGAGATATGAGCCTAGTATATATACTAATTACATTTTCACTAACCGACTTCTCTTGATCTCAACAAGCTAACTATAACTATAAGCTTTTGACTTGTAACAAACTGTTAAGTAGTAGAAGCTTCTATTGAACTAGTTACAATTAGCCTCTTAATATTTTTATCTCAACAGCTTCCTCAACCCATTTCTCTACCACTTTTTCATGATAGTAGAATTGTTCGAGAATCACATATGTTACCTAGCCCTACTATCCTCTTTAGAGATGCTAGGCTCAGACTTAACTCAAAATATGGCTTGAGCATAAGCATGGTATGATTATGTGAAGAAGGGAGCTAGTAGAGATGATTTTGGAGTGTGGGAAAACAATTTTTTGTTGATATATGTTCTCATACAACGTTGGCGTGGCAAGACACTACAAACTAACTAAACCGCACTAGGATATTCTCTTGGATGCTATACCTTCACTATTGCTCATTCAGACTTGTGGTTACTTGATTCATGAGCATGGCGTAGTACCCTATTATGGTGTCCTAAATATCCATACTAGAGTGGTAAAATCAGTCTGCCTGTTAGTCCGCGGGCAGTGTAATTTTACAGGCTTGGGCAGATCTAGAATGTTCGAGGTGCCTCTGGGTTTTCCTGAACGTTTCCTCTGGCAGCAAGCTGCTATTGAACCCTAATGGATTGAGAACACATGCACTTGTAGAAGGTTTTTTTTTTTTTTTTTTTTTTTTTTAAACTTTTCGCCATAAAACAATTACTCTATCAGATGTTATCCATAGTATTTTATGAGAGTCTTATGTATGTAACTGATGTTGCATGGTTCTCCTATAAAAAAATCAGAGAACTGATGAGCATAGCCTGGATTTATCTAATTGGGCACTAACATCACTGTTGAAGAGGCTCACATCTTTCATTCAGAAAACCTTAGATATATGCTGTTCTCATTAGAAAGATTATGTTCTATAAGTGATTCAGTGGTAAAGGTGTTCAGATAGCACTCAAGAGTATGACCTAGTTAGGTCACTGTAGTGGGTGCAAACCTTAAAGAGTAAAGTTCAAATTCCAGTAGAGATGAAAAGCACTAGGTTGTTTCTTCACATCTGCTCGAGTCTTGAGTAGTGTACAAGTTATCTGACACCTGTGCTGGTGACTAGTAGAATAATTCATGATGCGCAAAAGATGGTCGTAAGACCCCCAGTACCAAAAAAAGGAAGTAAAAGGTCCATATGCTAGTTCAATAAATTACAGTAAAGTTTGTTTCCAATCTAGAATGTACTCAAATAGGTTGTTCTATGAAATTTAAGGCATAATGGTCGGAGTTTAAGATTAACTCTTCATCCATGCCATTGTACAGGTGGAGCTGTTCCGAAATGATCAACACCGGCTGAGGATTGTGGTGGACAGTGAGAGTGAAGTGGATTTGCTGGTACAGACTCGGCACCTCCGTGATATTGTCGTCCTTGTCATCCGAGGTCTTGCACAGAGGTTTAACAGCACCTCACTCAATTCCCTTCTCAAGATAGAGACCTAGCGTCATATCATGTTCCTTGTTTTGTACATTAGTTGGTCTTTTTCTGTCTCTAACTCCAGTAGTTTGGTGTTGGTTTTTGTTTCTGTTTTCTGGTGTGGTATTGAGTTTCATCTGGCTATGCATTTTGCTTCTTCCATTTGTTTCTTATTGTGCCTATGTAAGTTAGCTTGGTATTGTCTATGTAAATACGACATACCCTTGTGCATGAAAATACAAAGAAACACCGATTTGTGTTTGATATTTCACAAAAATATTTAGTGTCATTTCTTTATATTGAACGTTCAACTTCAGCATTTCTAGCAAGATGCGTTTTGTGTGCAATGTACAATACATGACAATGTGATTATGGGAAACTTTACTAGGTATTACAGGAAAGTTTATTGCACTCTGTGAATCGTAACGTTTAATTATAAGTCACATATTAAAGTGACAGTATATACACCCTTCGTCCCATATTAGTTGATTATCTTACTAAAAATATTTGTCCACCTTACTAAATCAAGAAAATATTAATTAATTTTTTCATATATTACTCTTGCAATTACTCTCTTTGTCCACTTTTATTTGTCATGGTTTTCTTTTTTTAGAGTCAAATTATACAAACTATGATTAACATTTCAAGACCTATTTTTTCATCATATTGATATGCAAAAAAATGTAATTTCTAGTACTTTTCGTATAGTTTTTGAATATCTAAATTTTTTGTTTAAAATATCGAATTAATGTAATCTAATTTAACTTTGAAAATTAGTCAAATTGATTTTTGAAAAGCGCAACATGACAATTAAAAGTGGACAGAAGTAGCAATACTTTTTGAAAGCGTTCATATTTGTTTGTAAAATTCTTAACAAGCTTTTTAAGGAGTAGATTAGTAAAATTATCTTATTTATGATTTTTTAATGTGTATAAAAGGAAAGTGATTAGTTAATATGAGATGGAGGGAGTAACATTTAACCATGATTAAGTGATAAAAATCAGTTCAGACTTCAACGTATTACACATTTAATTAAGGTTTCAACTTTCAAAATTTGTAGATTTATTCTTCGTATTACTATAAAGGAAATAGAAGTTAAATTCTAGTACTTAAGATTTTAGGATATAGAAGCAAGAGCACTTCAAGCAAGTTATATTCAAGTATAATAATTAAACACACAATCTTGATTAATTCTAATAATTAAGAAAAAACATACGTACGTATCCTTGGAAGATTTTTTTTTTTCTAAAAGAGTTGGTATTAGATAAGAAGTTTAATAAAGGGAAATTTTTTAATTTGGGTTAGTAAAAAAACAAATGATAATTTCTCACTAAAGAATGATACCTAACAAAGTTAAACTCTACCAATTCATTAATAATTTCTTTTTTTGGTTGAGGAACAAACTTTTATTTTTACAAAATCATAGTGCTATAAATAGATAAAATCAAATATCCTTAATACATAGGGTTTTAACAACCTGAGGAAGATTAGACGAACACCATATTGAATCCAGGTTTTGTCAATCATCTTTTCTTTTCTTCATAAATTTATCTTGTTTGAATGTATTATTAATCAGTTTGATTTATCAGTGAATTCTGAAATATATTGATAAATAGGTCTTAAGTATCCTCAACATTGCATGTGTAGGTTGTTGTATACATTGTAAGTGGAGAGTTGATTATTTATCAATTAAACATCTATGTGATCCACTGCGGAGACAAAAAAACACTAGGTGATTCTTTTTATTTGTTTAGCCGTACCTCTCGCAAGTGGGAGGTGGCACGTATTGAAAAAAATCTATGTGATCGCTCAATAAGTTATTCCTTTTTACAAAAATTAAAGCTTAAAGACTCGGGAGATGTAGACACGTCTCGAACCCAATACCTCTGTTTATAGAATTAAGTTTGATATGATATTCAAAGGAAATATTGGTACTTAAGTGGTCAGATAACAAATCCTATAAAGCAAACTAATTTTGATTAAGACATTAGTTTTATTCATAATTTGCAGGAGAAAATGATTAATAGCAATAACGAAAATGTTGATCAAAGGCATAGTACTCTGACGAAGAGGGGCTGTGGATGCAGCAAAAATGATTTTTTGCCAGAGGAATCGTTTACGAGCTGGGGAAGTTATGCTCAGGCATTACGTGAGACAAAAACAAGGCTTAAAAACCGCGTATTGTCTCGTTCTTCGGACCAATCAGAGCTCCATGAAATACGCGATTGCAGCCAGCATCAGATGAAGAAGTCGTTGAACTGGTTTGATTTGATTTGGCTTGGTATTGGTGCAGTTATGGGTGCTGGTGTTTTTGTACTAACTGGTGAAGCTACTAAAAGCTTAGCTGGCCCTGCTGTTTTACTGTCTTATGCTATATCAGGCATCTCTGCTTTGCTTTCAGTGTTGTGCTATACAGAATTCTCAGTTGAACTCCCTGTTGCTGGTGGATCATTTGCGTATCTGAGAGTGGAACTTGGTGATTTCGTCGCTTTCATTGCTGCAGGGAACATTCTGTTTGAGTACATTGTGGTTGGTGCTAGCGTAGCGCGATCCTGGACTTCCTATTTCGCGACTCTATGTAACCACAAGCCTGATGATTTCCGTATCAATGTCTCGAGTCTTGCTGAGGGTTACAACCACTTAGATCCTGTAGCAGTTGTTGTCTCACTGCTCATTTGTGCATGTGCTTGCATCAGCATGAAAGGGTCCTCGCGATTCAACTCCATTTTGACCATACTACATGTTGCTGTCATGGTTTTTGTACTTGTTGTTGGCCTAACTCAGGCTAATTTGGCTAACTTTTCACCCTTTGCACCTTATGGTGCCCGTGGCGTCCTGAAAGCATCAGCTATGCTCTTCTTTGCTTATGTTGGATTTGATGGTATCACAACTCTAGGGGAAGAGATCAAGAATCCAGGTAACCAGATCGAGCCGGAAATACTGAAAGTTCTATACTCATACATATATATATCGTGAACACCCTTAACAAAATTCCTTGCTTCGCTACTGCAGGTAGGGATATTCCTGTGGGACTAATAGGTTCTATGGTGGTGGTGATCATAACATATTGCCTTCTAGCCGCAACGTTGTGCCTTATGCAACCTTTTAATCAAGTGGATGTTAATGCCCCTTTTACCATTGCCTTTCAAGCTGTAGGGATGAATTGGGCAAAGTACATAGTTGCATTTGGGGCATTGAAAGGGATGACAACAGTTTTGCTGGCCAATGTTATTGCTCAAGCTAGGTATTTTACGCACATTGCAAGAACTCATATGGCCCCTCCATTTCTTTCTGTAATCAATGAAAAGACAGGGACCCCTGTCACTGCTACAGTTGTAATGACTGTCGCGAATTGCATAATAGCCTTCTTCACAAGTCTTGACATATTGGCAAACCTCGTTTCAATTGCCACGTTGTTCGTGTACTCACTGGTTCCCCTAGCACTTCTAGTGAGACGTTACTACGTGTCAGGGGAAACACCGGACAAGGATAGGAACAAACTCATCATGTTCTTGGTTTTGATCATTTTGTCCTCAATTGGATCGGGTGTTTTCTGGGCAATCAGCGAGCACACTTGGTTAGGGTGCATAATTTGCGCTGGAGTCTGGTTTTTCACCACGTTGGGGTTAAATTTAACACTCAAGGAAGCGCGAAAGCCTAAGGTGTGGGGAACACCATTGATGCCATGGCTTCCATCTGCTAGTATAGCTATTAATGTGTTCATCATGGGCTCGATTGATGGTGCATCATTCGTGAGATTTTCAGTTTGCACCGCGATTTTGCTCATTTACTACTTGCTTGTAGGATTGCATGCTACCTATGATGGAGCCAAGGAAATTGAGAGCAAAGGTACAAATACTACTGACATTGAAGCCATTGCAAGGACAAATGCCAATGAGTAGCTTATAATTAGGAATAGAAGATAGTAGTAGGTTGATTTTGCAAGTATTTATGGCTGTGTGAAATATTAACTTAGTTTTCTAACCTTTTAGTTTAATTGTTAACTTTATCAAGTTAGGACAAGGTTACTTGCCATTTATTTCAAGTTACCAATAAATGTCCCATTTATTTTAAGGGATTCAATAGGAAAGGCCATAGTGCACCCGCTTGACTCCTTGTGGAGTATAGCTTACATTCAAACATCTGATTGGGGAACGGGGTAATGCCCATGAAACTCCGGCTGAAAGGTAAGCCTGCTAAGCCGTAGGGTTGACTCGGAGATCTAGGTGGCTTAGTAATGCATGAAGGGAAGCTCTTCGAGATTTATATTTATGTCAACGGCTTGTGTAGTGGTTGGCCTTATAAAGCTCGCTAACTAAGCGTAGCTTCCCTCTCTCCTTCACTTATCAAGAAAATAGTCAAGCCTGCCAAGTCGTAAGGTTGTCTCGGAGATCTAGGTGGCTTAGTAATTTATGAAGGGAAGCTCTTCGAGATTTATATTTATGTAGTGATTGGCCTTATAAAGTTCGCTAAGCGCAGCTTCCCTCTCTCCTTCACTTATCAAGAAAATAGTCATCAGAATTCTATAAGCGACTTGATCGAGTCTACAAAATTTTGTTTTTCTTAGTGCATCCCCTCGTCCAAAAAAATCATTGTACTATGTATAGGTGAACTTTTATTTATTATATATTTTTATAAATGGCTAAATCTCATATACATGAGAGAGACAACTTTTTAAAATTGAAAATCACTATCGCAAATATTTTACAGCATATATTGTTTGTTTCACGGACACATCAGTGTCCATCTTAACAAAATATTGTTGTGCGATACATACGATACGGGCCGTCATATCAAACTTGAAACAATATATGGTGTTAATCTTTCCAGTTTAATTATTAAGGATGTATGTTGGGTATACGAATAAAGTATCCTACATAATAGTAGCATGAAAATAAAAATAAAAATAAAATTATATATAAGGTGTAGAAATACTCTAGTGGCATGAGGCTATAAGGTGTAGAAATACTCTAGTGGCATGAGGCTATCTTTGAGAAAATTGTACAAGCATAACTCAAAGCAGACAAATTCATATCATATTGAGTATTGTTTGGTTAATTTAGTCCGACAACAATCTATCTTTATATGTAGCTTTAAAGATACATACAAAAAAAAGTAACTAGACGTTCGAGGCCATAAATACTTGATGATGCATGTGGGACCATACACAACTCCTCAAATTAAGCTCATAAGGTGGTTAGTCATGTGAAACTTAGTTCTGTTTCGTGTGCAAACAAATCCCTGTATTGGTAGTTGGAAAAGAAAGAGGTATTACGTATAATTAGGTGTAGGAATACTCTTAAAAATGTGACGTTCTTTATAAAAGCTCGTGCTTAATCCAAATTGAATAATACTTTCTTAGTCCAAAATAAACGTATATCTAACACTTTTTTTTAGTTCAATTGAACGTTTACATGAATCATACATGTATAACGAGTTTTCCAAATAAACATTCTATTTCTAAAAATAAAAGTTTAGAGAAAGCAGAAAGGTAATATTATTTTGAAGTATATGATAAATTCCAAAAAATCACTTATTTTTTAACCAAGTTTAATTTAAGATTGTCATTTTTGTTGTTTATTATATCTCGTGGTCCATGCATTATTTAATTTTTAAAAAAATTCATTCTTGTAGTCTATAATTACTTATTTTGTGGTCGATCTCTTCCACTAGGTCGAGTAGATGAGAGATGAATGATGTGTTGATTTTTAACTTTAGTAATAGTGGATGTGGTACCATGAATGAAATCGTTTTTTTGAAAATTAAATATTTTAATTTTAAATTTTAGTTTTTTTGATAGCAAGTGCTATCCCTGAATAGGTTGTATTGATACAAAATCATATTAACTTTAGAATTTAAAGTTTATTGAATTTGTCCCAGTGGCGAATCCAGGATTTAGAGTTCGTGGGTGTCAAATAGACTTATCGATTAAATTAATTTTATATTTGATTAAATTATTCGTCTTTTTGATATATATCATAAATTAATCAATAAAATATAAATAATAAGATATTACAAATCCACACTAAAATAATCTAATTAATTTAATTTAAGTCAATAACAATTATAAGAAAATAAAATAAAAATGTGCCAGTTGTTTTTCCTTAAAAAAACGTGCTTGGAGCCTTTTTTTTTCTTAAAAAACATCTACAGCAAATTTCTCAAAAAATAGGTACAAATGGGATTCGAACCCGCAACATCAGCCTTCTAAAGTTGCCCTCCTACCGTGGCACCACAAGCCCATTTTGTTCTCTGGGTGGCACGCTTTATATTTATATAAATATTATATATATATATACCTATGTATATATAGAGTTTCCGTCGAAGTTCGGGGGTGGCGTGGCACCCCCACACCCCCTTCATAGATCCGCCCCTGTTTGTCCCAAATTATAACTCATTTTAGATATTGAGTTCATAATTAAATTTTTTATATATATATTTAATAAATTTTATGTATGAAACAAAATATAAGCAAAAAGTATGAATTTGTCTATATTACCATCCACTAATTATTTTTGTGGCCGGCTTATAATAAGCAATAACTACTAATTTTGTCCATCACCATCCTCTATTTATTGTTGTGGCTAATAATAAGCAAAAACTACTAACTTTGTCCATCGCCATCCACTATTTATTTTGTGGCAAATAAAATGATCATGCAGAAGGAAATTAGAATTAAATTAAATTTGACAAGTTAAACTTTTAAATTGTTTTCATTAATTTGGTAAAGAAAATGGACCTTGGGTTAAATTTAATTCAAAAAATTAGCTCATGACTCTATGATTGTTGATCAATTTTTCTCACTTGACTCAATAGTTGAACTTATTATACTTTTGATATTACGAATTTTGTTTAGTATTTTTTAAAACTTTAGTAATTCAAGTACACACAAAATACATACACAACGTTCTATCGAAAATGATGAGTTTGATTGAATCCGTAATTACATGCTACAATCAACATTGATTATCATGTTACATGTTTATTGTTATTGTTGGCCATAAAGATACGGCACACATGACCAGTGACGGATCCAGAAATTTTATATTATGGGTGCTCAACGTTTTTAGCTAAAAAATTACTACTTAAAATGGGTGCTCAATTAATACATTTCAATGAAATACTAATTTTTTATACATAAATATTACTGTTTGTCACAAAAGGCAGTGGGTGCTTAAGCACCCATTGTGCACAAGATAGATCTGCCACTGCACATGACCCTAACTCAACCCTAAAAGTTTTTCAAGTCAATATAAAGAGACCAATAATTGTCATTCCTTTTCTTATGGGGACTTTTTAACACTCTCTGCATGCCCAAACCTTGTTCACTGGAGTGTGAAGAATTGGATGAACCTGACTATGATATCATGTAAAGATATAACACTTGAGCCCTAACTTAACTCCAAAGCTAGCTCATAAGGCGAGGACTGTCTAACTCCATATAAGGAGATCAAATTTCCATTCCTTTCACATATGAGACTTGTTGACATTGGCATTAGCTATAGATTCATATCCAAATATAATAATATTAATCCTTCATTAATGAAAGTGATTAATTATAAAGATCCTGCAAAGGTCAATAAAGAAGGATTATCCAAAATACTTGTGTTTTACTATCCATTAGCCGGTAGGATTATTGAATTAAAGAGTAATATATAAGAAGCTTGTTGTGGATCGTGCCTGGTTCTGATGGAATCATTGGTTGCCCTCTTTTATTGGTTCAGGTAAATTATTATTACTTTTTTCTATCGTGTGGCTTAATAGTTAATGAAGTAAGTGAAAATCTTTGTAACACTACATTAACAATGTTGTTTTTAGCATTAATTAATTAATGACAATAGCTTGATTGTAGCTAAATATGTTTTTTTAGAGGCAATTATTAGTGACAATTACATTTTAACACTCTTTGACAATGTCGCTTTTAGCCTATAGCGACATTAAATTCAATGATAATTAACTAATATTAGTAACATACATATTTATTGCAACTAAAAGTTACTTTTATTATAGTAGGTAATTAGTTTCAAATCTCAATGAGACATAAACAAAACATTACTAGTAGGTGGTTTGTAGACATGTGTACATATATATATAACTAGTTTGATACACATGCGTTGAACGAAAAAAAATTAAGTAAACGACTATACATGAAATAATAAAGCAGAAGTTTGTATGTTATGATTACTAATTGCTAGTAAATTTATGCGGTTATGAAGAAAGAAATACATAGTTGGCATATTGGGCAAAGAAAGTTGTAGGGATGAATTGAGCAAAGTAAATATAGTTGCATTTGGGGCATTGAAAAGGATGACAACAGTTTTGCTGGCCACTATATTATTAGTCAAGCTAGGTAGTTTACACACATTGCAAGAACTCATATGGCCCTCCATTTCTTGCTGCAATCAATGAAAAGACAGTGACCCCTGTCACTGTTACTGTTGTAATGAGTCGCGCGATCTTGACATATTGGCAAATCTCGTTTCAATTGCCATGTTGTTCGTGTTCTCACTGGTTCCCCCTAGCACTTCTAGTGAGACGTTACTATGTGTCGGGAAACAATGGACAAGGATAGGAACAAACTCATCCTGTTCTTGATGTTTTCTGGGCAATCAGTGAAAACACTTGGGTCGTTGGGGCTAAATTTAACACTTGAGCAAGCACGAAAGGCAAAGGTATGGGGAATACCGTTGAGGCCATGGCTTCCATCTGCTAGTATAGCTATTAATGTGTTCATCATGAGCTTGATTGATGGTGCATCATTCGTGAGATTTTCAGTTTGGACCTCGATATTGCTCATGTACTACTTGCTTGTAGGATTTCATGCTACCTATGATGCAGCCAAGGAAATTGAGAGCAAATGTACAAATACTACTGATATTGAAACCATTGCAACAAGGACAAATGCTTTGGAGACTGGAGTAGCTTATAATTAGGCAGATAATTAGGAATAGAAGATAGTCGTTGTTGATTTTGCAAGTATATATGGCTTTTACCTGTTTTTGTTCTTTTCATTGGTATGTCTCAATACAAGACAAGCGCATAAAAGAATATAAAATCAGAATCGAGCTATCGCGCAATCTAAGTAACCTTCCCATCTCCTTTATAATCCAAAGCGGCATATGCCAGAAGGGTACAAAGCCGTCGTAAGATAGTCTGCACAATGTTTAATACTAGTACAATGCAGCAACTTTTACTTGTCTACTTTAGAAACAGACTCTGTACAAACGGACTAACATCATATGCATATATCAAGACAAATAAAATAGGAGGACTAGCTAGGAACGTAACATTGTACTATCATTTAGACACAACTAATTCAGTTCCCAGAAGCAACAGGAGCAATAGGAACATCTTTGCTAACAACCACATTAGAAGTACCATTTCCTTCTTCAATATTGTTCTTCCACCCTTTGCTCTTTTCGAATTCCTTTGCTGTGTCATAAGAAGCATGCAGCCCGAAAAAAAAGTAATAGGCCAAAAGAAAACCTGTCCAGCCAGCAAATCTGATGAATGAATCTTTATCTATCGAGCCTAGTAGGAAAATGTTGATAGCTATTGATAATGATGGCAACCAAGGTACAAGAGGCACACCCCAAAGCTTCGGATTACGAGCCTGAGGAATGAAAATACAAATTCCTGCAGTTGCTGAAAACCAAATAGGCAGAGTAAAGCAGTATGCAATCCATCCTTTCTCGCTAAGTCCCCAGTAAGCAGCTGTGGCGATTGAGGACCCGAGGATGAGCAATAGGCATATAATTAGCTTGTTGCGGTTTGCATCTGTGGTCACACCACTCACATAGTAACGACGAACGAGGAGAGCGAGGGCCACGAGCATGAAGATGAAAAGGGTGGAGATTGACAAGAGATTGGAGAGAATTTCGAGCTTCGTGAAGAAGGCAATGATTGCAGTAGCAGACATCATGACCGCCGTGGCATTGACGGGAGTCCCTGTTTTTTCATCAACATAGGAAAACCACGGAGGCATCATGTGAGTCCGCGCAATGTGAGTGAGATAACGAGCCTGACCAACCGCGCCTACAAGCAACACTGAGGTCATTCCTTTCAACGCACCTGCAATTAGTGGTGAAGTCAGAAATTTCGCTAAATGTGTTCAAAATTTTCATATATATGTAGCTCCGCCCCTACCTGCAGCCACAATATATTGCGCCCAACTCCATCCAACAGCTTTGAACGCCACAGAAAACGGAGCATGAGGATCAATGCTCTGATAAGGCTGCATAAGACAGAGTGTTATAGCCAATAAACAGTACACAGTAGTGGTGATCACCATAGATCCAACTAGGCCAATGGGGATATCTCGAGCCGGATCCTTAGTTTCCTCAGCCATAGTCGACACAGCATCAAAACCAACATAAGCAAAGAACAACACCGCAGAAGCTTTGAAAATGCCACGAGCACCAAATGGCGTAAAAGGAGTGTAGTTCTTGGTATCTGCCTTGATTAGGCCACAGATGATGATGAAAACAATCACCACAATGTGAATGATCGAGGCAACATAGTTGAGACGAGAAGATCCTTTCGTGCTACGAATGGCAATGATGCAGATAATGAAGCAGACCGCAACAGCGATTGGGTCAAGTTGGTTGTAGCCCTTGGCTAAACCATGAGCCGTGATGAGGAATTTGTCAGACTTGAAGTTCAATAGAGTTGCAAAGTATGAGGTCCATGAACGAGCCACTGCAGCACCACCAATCACATATTCAAGAAGGATGTTTCCAGCAGCAATAAAGGCCACAAAGTCACCAAGCTCCACCCTCAAGTAGGCAAATGAACCACCTAAATTAATCATTTTAAAACTTTAGCACATATATCCCTTAATAAAAACTCCATGAACATTGTTGAATAATTAAGTAAATAAAAGTAATATGTATCTAAAAGTTTATGTTTTTCAAATGAAGATAGTCATGCATACACTTCAACAAACATTAATTTGCAGTTAGTGATTATAATTTCAACTTATCGAGCATATTCAATGAGTTTATCTGATCAAGACTTCATCTTAGATGCAATGATTTTATGTGAATCAACACGTTATCACCATGAGTTTCATAATTAGCATGCATATTTACTAATCATTTTATGAACAGAGTAAATGATATAATTCATTTTGTCGATCGAAATGCAGTAACAACATTTCACAATTATATCAAAATAATCCAAACAATAGAAGGATTTACAAAGGATTAGACTATATATTATTTAGAAAACCAAAAACAAAATTGACAAATGGGCGTGTGCACTGGGAATATAAAAGTGTAAACGGGTAAAAAATTTCCTGGGGTCAACAATATTGAATTTTATACTACAGGATAATAATGGACCCACATCTCTAATTTTTTCTACTTAAATATTTTGTTTTTATATACGTTTGAATTTTTTATATTACACCTAACTTACTCATGATACATTACATGATATGTTTTACCACTAAACCAAATACTTCAAAATTCAATTTCATGATTCTCAAAGTAAAACGATATTCCCCTTTGTCTTATCCTATAGTCGTCCCACAATAAGGAGGAAAATCAATGAAAATATTGTATGAACTCTGACCTAATTGTAAAATGACGTTATTGCATTGCAAGATGTATCTTTTTCATGTATTAATATGAGAAAAATTGTAACTTTTAGAATATTTAGATTTTAAATTTTAAAAATATCAAACTAATTTAAAATTTAATTTTAAAAACTAATAAAATTAATTCTCATAAAATAAAATGTAACGAGATCCTAAAAAGTCCAAAAGTGCAGCCGGAAATGATACGTTAGCCTTGCGTTTCCAACCTGGAATGTTGAATCTTCAACCCTAAGTGGGGACTGCAGGGAGACCCTAATTTCTATTTTGCTGGCGCTGACTTTAGAAAAGGAGAATCACAACTTTTGGTTCATTACATTTTCATATTGGGCTGTACACAACTCACACCATTGCGGAAGAGAAAGTTATAATGAAATTAGTTATGATTGGTATTAAAAATATGATATTCCAAACGTTATAATCAAACAAGGTATTATGATTTATGGGATACTAAAAATTTATCCTGGAATTATCTCCTTTTATCCATTACACCAAATGTGTCTTCTTCATTTGGAAAAAGAAGAAATATCCAAACTTTATAGCTTCGTGACTACATACCCCTATTAAGTTAATGCCTCGGGTACAATTCACTAATCGTTTGGTTGAGAACAAGTTATTCTTGAATTAATTATTCTGAGATTAACTATCTTGAGATAACACCATGCGTATGCAATAACTTATCACATCGCAATGGTATAAATAATGGAATAAGTTATCCCTAGCATAACAATCAAACAAGACACTATAATTTTATCCTAGACTTTTTTTATTCCAAAACTATTTATTTTTTATCCCTCAAACCAACCAAACCGATTCCTAAGTATCAGCAACATGGTGGCCTGCAGAGAGCGACTGAGCGTGGGATTTTTTTATTAAGAGATGTAGACCTTTTATTAATTAATTAATTACTCCTACTTATTAGGATCCACTGTTTCAACTAGATCGACTAAATGATTAACTTCAAACATTTTTAAATATGAAATGCAAATTATTGACAAATGCATGTGTACGCTAACTAGCTGTTAATTTACTATTATTTTCATTTATACAACGACAAAACGCTCTTAATCCAAACTTTCTATTATATTAAAAAAAAATACCATCCCTGGCTAACGTAGAAGAAGAAACACACAAATACAGACAAAAATAAAAATAAAAAATCAACATTATAATGCCCTTAGTTTTCAAATAGTTGTCACTATCTTGCAAGTCCCGTTAGTCCAACAGAGAACTTTGCATAATATTCACAAAATTTGACTTTTCGTTGTAATAATATCAACTTAAAATCAAAACTCCTTGTACAATTTCTTATATAAAAAAAATTAACGTTATCTTGACGACAAATTTACCTGCATATGAAACGTGATTTTAAGAAAATAGATCAATTTATATATACGTGTAAAATTTACTATATCATGTTACTTCGTATTCTCTAAGTTACTATCCCACTACATTTATGGAAAATTCTTATCTAAAGGTAACTTGACAAGCGAAATCAACATTCTCTTAGTTAAAGGTCTCGTGTTTTGAAAATGAAAAAATTCTAATAGAAAATGTTTTCTAATCCTACGCGACACGAATCTAGATTAATAAGAAGTCCAATGGAAAAGCAAGGGTTCAGACAAATTAAAATTAATCGAGATTTCAAAACTTTATTAATAATGAATACCTGCAACAGGGATCTCAACGGCAAACTCAGTGTAGCAGAAGACAGAGAGCAAGGCGGAGACGCCGGAAACTGCATACGACAGTACAACAGCAGGGCCTGCATCCTGGCTCGCTTCAAGCCCCGTCAGTACGAAGATTCCTGCTCCAATCACCGCTCCCATCCCGAACCATATTAGGTCCCACCATGTCAATGTCTTCTTCATTTCATGGTGACTCCGTGACTTCGCCTCCAGCTCTGCTTCGTCACTCGATCGCGTCAACGCCCGTTCGATTAACCTCGTCGGAGTTTGCCTCAGCGCATTCGCGTAATTTCCCCAGCTCTTGAACGATTCCTCCGGCAGAAAATCGTCTTTTGTGCACACACAATTTCTTCGCCTGATTCCTCCTCCTGATTCCGGTACTTCACTTTCTATCCCCATGTTTTTTCACTTTCTGCATATTTTGAATATAACAAAAACTAATTAGCAGTAGTACATAAAATCTGATTACATACAACCCGTAACAATCCAGAATTTTGAATTTTATGAGTTCTACATTCTACCAAAAAAAAAAACAGTTCAATTGATTTTTCAATAAATTATTTATACATGTTAGGTAAATTTTTAACGGAATTCTGCCAAACTCGTGGATAGTGTTTGGTACTCCTAGATCCCTAACAAAGACTATTTTGTATTCAGAGACTTGAAGCCGAGACATGTGATTAAGGAAACAGAATAAGAAAATTTCAATAAGATGTTTTCCCGAGAAAATCTGTGTGAATTGAGGAAGACTTAACGATGACTCCTGCTAATAATTTTAACTTACTGCATAACTCATAAATGAAGAAAAAAATCATATCTCAGATCCCAAAATATGCAAAGCAAAACAAAAGTAATACCTAATTGGTTTCACTGAATAATTGAAGAAAAGAGAATAGAAGGAAGATGAAATATATACCTAGTGATTAGCAATGGATTTAGTTGAAAGCTTGAAGAGACACACTGGTAATATGCAATGTATGTAGACAGTACACTATATATAAAGAGGTATTTATGTGTGTGTGAAGAAGATCCTCTTGATTCTGCCGTATGTAGAAAGAAACTAAGTATGTATATATATATATATATGGAAATATATGAGTAGGTGTTAGCTGTAAGATTTGGTATCTAAATTTTAAATTTTGATTTTAAATCAGTGTTTGTTTTCAAGTTTATAATAGCACATTTACTTACAAAAAAAGACATGGATATATACTATTTATTAATGTGGTGTCTTAGGATACTCTGATACTTTTGTTTATGGAGTATGATTTGTTCATTTGGTACGATTATATGAGCTTGGATAGTTTTCACAAATTGTGAGGCGTTTATGTTTACGAGAGAAAATACAATGTTCAAATAAAATTTCAATTTTAACTCAACATAATTTTGAATTATTGATTTAAAATCATGTCCAAACGGGACCTTATAGAGCCACACTATGGGTGTATTTGGTATGGAAGAAAATGATTCTTGAAAATAAGGAAAAACAAGTTGCATAAGTGACATTTCAAATTTATTATTTCCTCCGTGCTCACCCAATCCTCACTCCCTTGACCATCCCAATCCCCCGAACCACCACTCCTCATCCCTATCCGTCTCCATATCATTTTACTAGATAAGATATAAATGATTTTGGATAATATTTTCTTACTTACCAAACACTAAAAAATAAGTAAGAGACCCACTTGAAGAAAATCATGTTTCGTGGAAAACATTTCCTTCCTAACAAACACACTCGTATATTAATAAAGTTAGATCAAATTACAGAGTATAAAATAAAATAAAAACACAAATATTTGATATACAAAAAGAAAGAGAAAAACATGAAGACCTTTATCTTGGAGTCAACTCCAAAATCCCTTGAAATAATATAAAAATATATATTAGGAAAATCCAAAGAGGAGCTATAATTGAAATATTTACGCTTGTCTAGTCAGTTGGAATAGCATGTACCATTGACTTCCATGTTTGCACCTTCTTTGTTAGTTGTAACATTCAGACGCAAATTGAAATATTTTCCTACTACGTAGTATATATTTTTTTTAAAATTAAAAGACATATATTACCTTATCAATTCAACTGTGTTGACCTTTTAGTTATTTTCCTTTTAATGTTAAAAATATACAACTCACTGTTAATAAATATTTATTTAATCCTACTTGGTTCAAAAAAGGAACAAATCCATCCTTGTAGCATTTGACCTTTCCACGCAAATCTGGACTTCAGCTTGTTGATAAGATCATTGAGGACAAGAATGAGTATTATATCATCAAACGATTGACATTTTACCATTATCATAATATCTTCGTTTTAATTTATTTATCCTAAGATCATTGACAACTTCTTAAATCTAACTTTCTACCTGACATGTTTAAAACCACAAGATTAAGGATACTTTGGTACATTTCACATTTAGTTTAAAACCACAAGATTTACGTCTTTTTTACTTCCTTAAATCTCATGTCAAGTCAAAACTAGACAAATAAATTGAAACGGAAGGAGTATTAGATACAGGATGAGAAATATTGCTGTCTAAGCAAATAGTCCACTTGAGATCTCATCGATAACAAAATTTTGGTCCAGAGTGCCCCTTGGTAGAAAGAATTATACAATTGTATACCCCTCTAACCTCTTGGTTGTGAAGGGGCAGTAAAAAAAGGAAAATGTAAAGACAAATAAATTGGGAGTTCTTAGCTAAAGTAACAAAATTATACAAGTACATGAACAAGAACTACGTGAATAAAGTGACAACATCTTTATGATATCCACGAACGATCAAGAGTCTAGGTATATTTTCAACCAGCAGATCCATGTATTCCATGTAGAAGGTTGCAGGGTGATTGAGAGGTGGAGGAGGTAAGCTTACGAGCACGACTGCAGCCATTCTTGAGTATTTCTGTACCATTAAGTTCAGCTTTAGAGTGGTGTAAAGGAATTTCTCTACTTGTTGCTCTTCAACAAACACAGGCTTTCCATCAGCCATCAACGGAGTTCGGTCTCTCTGTGCTTGCTCTTTCATTTCTTCCAAGTAACTAGCAACTCTCTGTCGTGCAGCACTGAATGCTTCAACAGATTCTTGCTGCTCCCCTTCGACTTCCCATGACTTCATTGAAATGACAATAACTTCAGCTTGCATCCGGAGGTCATAAAGAAATTTCTTTACATCAGCCTTCAATCCCTCTGCATCAGAATCTTCCTCCGCAATGCAGAACACCTGTATCTTACAGCCCTCAAAGCTATCTTTTGTAAGGAGGAGCTGAGAGAGTAGAAGCATAAGACCACCATCTCTCACTATCCAGTATAAATCGATGGTACCATACTGTCTTTGATACTCATTTGGCCATTCATCGAGACCCTTGACAATGACAACAGCCTTGTTTGCAACAATGCAGTCATTAATTATTCCAACAAAGGTAGCAGGAATATCAGTCAAATTTTCACGTCGCCAAATCTCAGGGTACCGCATAACAATTATATTTGGCTTGAGATTTCCGAGACCCATAGTCTGAACAATGCCTCTAAAGCCTTCAGACATGCTTGGGGCAACAACAATCTCAGCTACACCTTCGCATTGCTTGTAGTCGATATAGGTACTTAGTTCCTTGCAAGCATCCTTAGCATCCTCAGCACGTTCATGGTAGTCTCCATCGATAATAGAGACAAAGATGGACATTCCCCTGCCTTTTTTCTTCATGCAATTGGCAAAGTCAGCAAGCTTTGGATGGCACGGCACATTTTCTGGCAGCTTGCCCCACGGACGACAAAATACAAGTGGGATAGGATACCAGTTTTTCGGATGTACCTGGTTTGCTGCATATGCAATTGAATGTTTAAATAGGATCATACAAATATAAAATCTTACATATTTAAACATAGTGAACCAAGAAAAGAAATATCTGAATGATAAAGTTGCAAAGTCTTCAATTTCTGTTTTGTACAATTAATAACTTAATGCATTAAAGTACTCAAGGAAAGTATGTGGATTTCTAGTGATGCAGTCTATTCCAATAACCATACAAAAACTGAAGTAAAAAAGAAGGTTTGCCATTTAAAGTCTGTACCTATTATACTCTTTTATTTTTTAATAAAGTAATAGCCAATATATTCATACACGTTCCTTTCCATTTTTAATCCAAATAATAGCCAATATATTCACACATTCCTCATGCATTTTTCATTGATGTTGATATGGATAATTAAAAAAGGATGCACACTTTATGTGATTAACTTATCTACATAATGGATGTTTGTGAACACATGCGGAAACTTTTCAAAATATGAGCCGGAGGTATCTAATAGGAACACTTTATCATGTGTTTAGGTGCTCAATTGGAACATGTCATTGTTCGAGTGTCTAAATGATATTTATTAGCAGATTCAAGGGATTGTCGATGTACTTAGCCTAAAACTTATAATATATCACATTCAGCTAATCAATCTTAGAAGTTCCATTTACACGCTACATAGCAGTAGGACCGACCAAGCAGTGTCTACGTGAAGAACAGAAATGGCTCAAGAATAACTCAAACGGACACTTAAAATCTTTTTAAAAGGTGCTAATTCATTAATTTCATAGACAGAAATTGTATGATGCCAAAATCCATGATTCAGAATTCTACAGAGGGAGTGTATTTTGCTGTTCTGTTTTTGGTGTATAAATGTCTACTCCAATGAGACTGAGTCAATCATAGATGTTTTAGGGTCCATCTAGATCCTGGTTTAGCATTGGAAAGACTAATCTTTTTCTTCTTTTTTGTAAATATGGTTTTTCAGTACTACCTAAGTACTGGCTGAAATACAAATGTTACTAGTGTCAAAAAAAAAGAATTCTACAGAGGGAGTAACAAATAAATAAGCCATGCCTGTACATACAACATAAAAGTCATCTAATCTTCGCGCTGCTAATTAGCTAACTAGACTTCATACAATCGCACAACAAACAAGAATTAGAGCAGAAACAGATAAGTAACAAAATGATCACCATCTCCAAAATAGATATATCATTGGTATATTATAGTATAATGGTCCCAGAGCCAGAATTATGATTCACAAATTTAGGCCTCCAACTCTTTTGTACCTCAGCTAAAGATGGATATAATGTTGGCTAAACTACAGGTACTAATTATTTACTTTAGCAACATTACATACAATAATACCCCTTCTTGCTCTAATATGCATACATGAGGCTCCTTTCCTTACTTTACAGCAAAAACTATACCAAAAAAAAAGAAAAGACATCTATGCTTTTATTTAATCACTAATATTTCTTTTTTCCTGTTATTGTGGCATCGCTCGTCTTCTTGTTCAAATAACGAGCTATATTATTTCTGAAACCTCTCAGAGTTTTTCTATCAGAAAGTACAGTTTTCCTAGAATGTTTTTTGGGTGAAAGATTATTGTAACCACATAAAGAGATGTTAAATGGAGTCTCCACTTAATTGAAAAATATAAATTCTATTCTTTTGGTTTAGTGGTGGTGATAAAAGGGATATTTTATTTTTGTTTCTTTTTCTAAGCTTATGTACCTCCACACAATAGGTAATGCAAATTAATTATAATATGAACCAGGGAAATTGGGATTTTACTTTTATTTTTGAATTTTTGTTAGAGAGGAATAACCACTACAAAGTAAGTGACCCAAGGTCACACAGTTTCAGATTTTTGACTCATAAGCTAAGTACTCCCTCTATCCAACAATACTTGTCCACTATTGACTTTGCACACTTCTTAAGAAACTATAAATAGAAGAGTAATTTTACTATATTACCCTTTGAATATAATAAATACTCTTGAAAAATGTAATAGGGAAATGACTATAATTAATGATAAGGGTAAAATAGAAACTAAGTGTAAAATTATCCATTGATTTCATAAAGTGGCCAAGTATTGTTAGACATCCTAAAATAGTATAGTAGACAACTATTGTTAGACCGAGGGAGTATATGAAAACTGCAAAGTACCATAATTGCCCCAACTCTATCAACAATTAAATGAAAGGTGGTGAGAGTTTCACATGTCCTTTCATGTTTCTTATTTTGATAATGATGTCCTTTCATATTTCTCTCCTCATAAAATTTGAATTTTTTTATCAAATGGAACAAAAATGCAACATAACGATCTGGAGACGCAACAAAATGCAGTTCCTCATAAACTATTAAAAAAAAAAAACTATCACAATAAGTACATTATGGCCCCTTCAGTGAAAATCTAAGCTTTTGTATTTCCCTCACTCAATCTTACCCAAATATAGAAGACACGACAGGGGAGGAAACAGGGAGTTCTGAGAAAACAAGAAAAGAGCAGTACAAAAGAATCCGAGCTGTGTAAAATATACAAAGATACTCATACATACCTCCCAAAGATCGCAAACTGCGAAGAGCAAGCTGAAAATACGCACTCTTAAAACCGTCACCCCAGTCTCCTGCTTTCCCCTTTATACTAACGTAATAATATATGAGGCTTGCTAGGGCAAGTGATACAATAGTGAATGCCCAGGAAATCAAAAACATGGTCACTGTAAATGAACAGTAGAAAAGAAAACAAATCAGATGAGTGAAAACATTGATTTCAAGGTATGGTGACTACCTCTATAGTTTGTCCTATAGCCTGCTCTAGCCAACTTCACAACAAAAAGTGCAAATATAGGATAAATCATAGGAAAGCAAACTAGAGTGTCTTTACTATTTGAATCAATTTTAAGATTGGGTAGCAGGGGTGCAAAGTCAAGTTTAGCAAATGAAGGTCACAACAAGATGAAGATTTGATACTCTGGGAAGTGCCACTCAATGGAATGAAGTATCTTCTCCTGGCAAGGATTTACCCAAGCAAGAATGACATATCAATATTCAACACATAATAAATTCTGTTGAAGCCAGCCCACATGTTACAGTATATGAGGCAGAAAGGGAAAGCAACAAGGTCATTTCATAAGGTTCTCAAACAAAAAGGATGAGCAGGACTCTGGAAGTATCACACATGACAAATAGAAGAGAAAAGGATAGAATAAACACCACAAAATAAAATAAGTAAAGGAAGGAAGAGCTATGAGGATATAAATAAGATCCCTGTCTAATTTATTTGGATCATCAAAATGACCAACTTGTAGGGAAAAAAATATGGAAGTGACAATGACCATAGGGACATTTGATTTTGGGTATGTATCCAGAAAAAAGAAGAGCGGGGGGGGGTGTTGAAAAAAACATGAACATTTCAGATGATCATGAAATGCTAAGACGGAAAAAAAATTGCCAAGAGACTTTTTAGGTGGTCCGTGGTCGAAAGAAAAAAATTGTTTGAAACTTATAAATTGAGATAATCCATAATCTTCGACCAGTAAATAGCTTAGAATTGAACTTTCTTCATAATATTTGAGTCAAGGGGGTAAAGCAAACCAAAACTCTTATAGAAATCCTTTGGAGGCCCTTACACAGTCAATGAAATCCCCATTAGGATTAATGATTTAGTTGTTTCCATCTATATTATCCATAATTAAGAAAATATAACTATTGTACAACAGCTGCAGCTAAGAAGATACCTATACAAAGTAATGCTCCAACAAGAGAGAGGCTCCAGTGGTGAAATTTCCACCGAGGTCGCCAGCTGGGAGCATCTAACAGATCCAGAAGGAAGCAGGATAAGTTCACGCCAGCATAGCATACGAGGTAAAACATTGTTGTAGTAGGTGAGACAAGATCTAGATTCCCGATTACAACACAACCAATGCAGATGATGGCAGTGAAGAGAGTAGCCACATGAGGCTCATGTCCATCTGCCACTTTAAAATAGTTAAGAACAGGTAGAATTTCATCATTTGCAATTGCTGCAAGGAGACGTGGAGCACCAGTAAGGCTTTGAAGGGCTGCCCCCAAGGTTGAGAGGATTATACCAACATAAACAATGGCCGGAAATGGCCAGGCAACTGTAGCAGATAATAACCTGCACAAATAGTTTTAGTAATGCAGTGAATACCAATTTAAGCTTTATTGATCAGTGAACTAAATACCATTAAGCATCCTCAAATAATCAGTTAGATGCTCAGGTAGAATGTCATCATTTGCAACTGCTGTGTAAAGGGAAATAACCTTTACCTTTCCTTTTTTTTTAACTTCCTCACCTCATACCTTCCTCTTTTTCCTTCCCAAAAATATGGAGAGACTATAGAGAGGTGTTCCTCTTAAGAATATCTCATATCAAGCACTAAACCGAGTTTTAGAACTTTTAAAAGAAATGAAGTGTCTTAGTATTTTGATGATTCCACTTTAGAAGAAGAGGTGTCTTAAGACTTTTAACCCACTCCCCACCAGGCCACCCCTACTGAATTTAGAAATATAAAGTTAGAAATTGCACTACATGGAGTGACATGGCTAAAGAGGACCCAGGATCCATATGGCGATCTCAACTTGCTTGGAATTGACGTAGAGTTGTTGTTACAATATCTTTCTACACCAATTATACTCAACACTCATTTTAAATAACCATACCAGTCAAAACTGCAATGTGTAGATAGGAACAAGGACAGCACCAGAAGTATGATAATGTATCATAAAGTACTTCATAAGTTCATATTACCTATCAGTCAAAAGCTTATCTCTAGTTGCAACAGCTCCGAATAATAGCACGGAAACCAGATATAAACTGGTAGTAGTCAAAGTTGCAGCTAAGGTCCCAACAGGAATTGCACGTTGAGTGTCCTTTAGAGATGCTGAACGGTTTGAACCTGCCATGATCCCAGTTACAGCAGGGAAGAAGAGACCTACCAATGCACTAACATGGAGAAGGAAATAAATCTTAAGACTTGGTTCGAAATGCTTTCAGTATGCACATTGAAGTAAACGGCAGAAAGAAGAACGAATAACTAATCCTAGCAAAAAGTGTAAAATGAAGGAACCAACAAAAATAATTGTATGACTTACTTAAAATTCCAGTATATGTTGCCATTGGGATCTGGAATTCCAGCATTATTAGTCATCTGATAAGCAGACCCCCAGTTATTTTTGAAAGATTCCAAACTCAACCCTGTGATCCCGGCTGTACCATGCATAGCAACAGAGTAAAAAGGTGGTGTCACATATACATGTATAGAGAAATGACAACCATGAGTATTAAAACTTCAGGGAGAACAGATATACGTTACACTTTTTTTGAGAAAGTTAACAGATATACGTAACACTTTTGCAAATACCTCTGCGATTGACTATATGAATCTTCTATATCCATCAATAAAGTGATAATTCAGTAAAATTAAATCATCTTTATTTTACACCAATCCTCGAGATATCGTAACACAGGAATCCATCTTTACTTTACATTACACTACTTTTGGGTAACTTCCTCTAGTTTTTTAGTAGTAGTTTTCCGATTTTGATGTTATTTGATTGCCTTTCCAAGTTAGCTTTATTTTACTTGGAGTCATAGTTCTTCTGAATCATTATTCTTATTAGCAAAACCAGTAATTAATTGGTAATTTGGTATTGTATTATTATCAATAATATGTAGCCCTTGACTTTCATATATGGCTTCAAAGATGCAATTTATTCAAAGGAAAGAAACAACAATGTTTGACTTTACTATACTCCATGATGACCTCAAGCTAATAAAATTAACTAGATTGGTGTACGAACCACTGAAAGCTCATCACTAAAGCAACATAAAATAGTGAAAATACCCGAGGTTGAGATATCAAATTGGGATCAAGAATTAAAAACCATTTCAATAATACCAGTACACTATAGACTCCACTAACAGAGCGAAAGCTGATGAATGTGGTGTTTGACTAGGCAAGAAATTTAAGAAAGAAAACTTTTGTCACATACCAAAAGTACTTGAGAACTCGTGATCTTGAACATGTTAGGACAATTTTCTCACTATGAGAGAATGTAATTAATAGTAAAATTGGAAGTTTAAAGTTACAGAGTTCCCAAACCGAGAAAGTTGTTATTCTTTCTGAAACAAACTAAAAAATGAAAAGAGTCACCTAAATGAAACAGAGGGAGTATGCAGGGAAGGTGTATAGCACACAAGAATAACACACAGTTTTAAAAAACCTCTCAAGGAAGACAGAAAAAGAGTAAGACAGGAAAGAATAAGAATAAGGCATAGACAACATAAACCTGCTGGACGATCATGCCTCGCAGAAAAGATGCCGACAAATATGCAAAGCAACGAGAATAAAACAGGGACAAGAAATGCAGGTGCAACGCGATTGATCATTTTTACTCCACCAAACACGACAAAGCAGAGAAGAATAGCTACAACAATCCCATAAATTTGCAGGTCATGCAAACTTGGACTTGTAATGGGCTCTGCAATAACTGTGCCATTAACTTGTGTGATAGTTTCTGCATTGATGACAAATGAAGTTCAGTTATACAAATGAATTTGAAAATAATACAGTACTATCCATCAAAAATCAACAATAAGTTACTTGTATCAATGTTATGATAAAGCCAGGGAGTATATCAGATGGTTTTACCGTAAAAGTACAGACAACACCAAGTCATTTTTCTAAATCATAAAAGTTCAATCTCATTTAAGGAATACCTCTAAAGATGCCCGCACTTGGTACAGCATTTAGAAAAGTCTCTACGGCTCCCAGTACATACCTAACCGGCAGGCACATAAAAGAGCAGGCATCAACACAAATTCTTTTTGTAGATAGTTTGAAATGATGAAAGCAACTTAACCTACATTGGCACCACCAACCCCCCACCCCACCCCCCATCTAAGTTAGTAGTTCCTTCATACAAAAATATAACGTCAGATGTATACTCACATTGCACCAGCAATTGCATTCCCAAGGAAAAAACAGAGCCCAATGCTGACACCAACTTCTGGACCCAATGCACGACCAATGAGATAGTAAGGGCCACCACCCTAGATTAGAGAAAACAAATCTAGGATATCACTTACCAAATAAGCTACAAGGAGATCGTCGAAACACATAGTTAAGTAATTAAAAGTATGCTCTCTCTAACGGGTTAAGCTTTTAGATAAGATGGAATGGCTGACTCAGAACTCATCCATATTATTGTCTAGCCAATGCTGGGCAACAGAGATACACATTTCAATGCAAGTTTATTATACTGGGAACTGACATTAAAAATCTATCCTTTAAATCTGCACAGAAGTTGTATCTGATGAATTTTTTTCCCACCTTCATGGCACCGTTGCTTGCAATAGCACTTAATGATATTGTGGTCAGGAATGTACATGATCCACAGAACACAACCAGCAACAATGACTCGCCAATGCCAGCCATACCAACAATCCTGCAGTATGCACAAAACAAACCAACGCAAATAGAGTGGTTATTTGAGTTGGAGCGAAAAAGGATATCATCAAACTAACAGTAGTAGATCATAGGTAGTGGGAGCATTTGCTCTTTGTTCCCTTCTCCTGTTCCTTTTCACTTCCTCGTCTTACCTGAAGATAACTTTTCTCCCCTTCTATCTCTACTCACAATAATTAATTTCTATATTAGGAAATGTCAAAGGTCGGGGCAGGAGCAGATCAGTTTGAGTATTTCATGATACCAATATAACCACACCTTTCTGGAGTAATGAGAAGAGCTGATTGGTACTATAGTAATGTAGACTAACTTGCTTGAACATCACCCACCAAACTTCCATATAGTAAGAGAAACCAGCAAGACGCAAGCATTACATGCAAAATGTGTAGTATTGAAACTGAAAAGCACGCTCACCATAGTCCTTGAGGTGCCAGTTTTAGGAATACAGAACTGGTCCACTTTTATTAAGGCATGATAACTTTAACCAAAAAAGATTTTGATAGAAATCACATGATACATTAGATAGTAAGCAAACTTACCACGAAAATCTAATGTAGTAGATGATCCCCAAAATATTTTGCAAGCATGGCATAAACACTCCCATCAGCGTGCCAGATTTATCAGCAGTTGGCTTCAAAATTATTTCACATATGGAGAGGTTAAAAATGCACTCAAGAGCTTCTTTAAGCAACCCATCATTACAAAATTAACTGGCCAGGTACGTCCAAGCATTGTCAAAGTCTTATTTTTAAATGTTGACGCACAAGATAAAAAAATAACATGTGAAGGTTTATATAAGACAAACTGACAGCATAGGAGATAACAAGGTGAAAATTAAATGAAGATTGAACGGGAAACTGCAGATATATACAACTCTGTATTGCATGGTGTTCAGTATTTAGCAGGAAAAAGTAACTCCATAAGTAAACATCAGCAAAAGAAGCTAGAATCGGAGGGAAACATGCAAGAGAGAGGGTAGATAACCTATAAGTTATAACAATGTCCAAATTTTGTGTTTCACTATAGTAGGTTGCAGAGATTTCCATTTCTGAACCAAAAAAAATCATCTGATATCAAAGCAAGCCAGTAAAAGCAGCAAAAGAAGCTAGGATTTGCCCGGGATCAAAAAATATAACTATGTACAGGGTAAAATGTGAATCTTCATGCATTCCCTCAATCTATCCTCCTGTCTCACTTCTTTCTCACATGATATCAAAGTCTTGCTAAGAAACTACTCCTTGTGCATTCACCAACAACGACCAGGGAAAGAATCATTGGGACATGTATTACTTGTGACCGTTACATCTGTTCGAGTCTTTCTTGAATTCTGTGAGGGTTTGTATACCAATACCACAACAAGGCCTCAAATCCTCGTGTGAGCACAACATAAGAAGAATGTCATCATCTGAATCAGAAAACACCTCTTCCCTTGAGTTTCTAAGTTAAAGCTATTTTTTCTATTTCTTGATAGTGTGATTAAGAGGCTTGCGACCCTCCCCAATCAATTTTTTTATTTTTTAGTGACAAGAAACCTATGATGTTTCGATCACTTAGAATTTTAAAAACAATACTAAAATTACTTCTAGAAACAAATGTGAGTGATAATAAGAGATGGTTAGCTAAATCAAACATGCCTTTAGGGGCCTTGTTGTGATTAAAGTGATGTATGATAACACTCATATTGTTACTCATTTATGAATGTTCTATTATTCTCTTCTGATTACCAACAACTTCATATTTGCAATAAAATCTAAAACCTCAGCTTTTTATTTAGGAAAAATGGTGTCCACAGAGGAAGCATGCCAACTACAATGATCAAGCGTCAATGAAACCATGAATACATCAACAAATTCACAGCTATATTTTCTCCGTGAAAACAAACATCTGACAGTCACTCTTGTTTTCTTTGCAAGAGAATGGAAAGTGCAACTAAGCAATTAGCTGCATATCTAAAGCTCATCAACAAGTTCCGCATCTATCCTTTCTCTTATTGGAAACAAACATGTGAATCACGCTTCCTCTTCTTTACAAGATAAAGAATAATGCAACAACATAGTTATCAACATATCTAAAGCTGGAATAATCTTTAGGAAGTCAGTGTGAGACAAATGGCTGATTGATAGAGGGATGACAAAAAGAACTAAGTAGTAGCTACTAGGGGTGTGCACTATTTGGATTAAACCGAAAAACCAAACCAAATCAAACCGAAATCTAATTTGGATTGGTTTTTTGGATTTTTGGTTTGGTTTTGGATTTATAATTTACTTTGTTTGGTTTTTTGGTTTGATTTCGGATTTAGAAAAATAAAAACCAAATTATAATATA
>NW_006239075.1:324431-329787 GCF_000226075.1 Solanum tuberosum | reverse complement strand
TTTTATGTTTGGACATCTATAATTGATATACTTTTAAGTATTGTGTTTTACATTTTACTTGTGATTTATATTAAAAAGTATATTTAAGAAATTTAGTATATATATATATATATATATATATTATTTTTTCCAAATTGCAAATATAACTTTGTTATGTTTCTAATTATTGACATAACCGATTAACCGAACCGAAAAAACCCAAACCAAAAAGAGAAAAACCAAACCAAACCAAATTTATTTTGGTTCGGATTGGGTTACACTTCTTCAAAACCAAAAACCGAAAATCCAAACCGAATAGTATAAAATTAAACCAAAAAACCGAATGCACACCCCTAGTAGCTACGTATTTAAATCTAGAATGGTTTTAAGGAAGTTCAGCGTGAGCCAACAATAGCTGATGGAGGATAGAGGGGATTCACCAAGCATCAGCATTCAAGCACCTATGCAATAAAGCAGTAAACCAAAGAAGCTAGAATTACCTAGGAATAACCTCCTCAGTTAAGGTCGCATAAAGCACCAAAGAAGCAATAAAAGGTTCTGCGAAAACCATTGGGAGATCAAAATAAAATTCCCCATACAGAATTAAACACCATATGAATATTTTTTCATGAGCTGGCTAAAATCCTTTTCTAATAAGGATAAAACCAATTATTTGAATTACAACTGAACTCCTAAGACAAATAGGACTACATATATCCAGGGAAACAAAAGATAACTTACCTAAGATAAATTCTCCACAGAATTGTAGCAAAAATGAAGAAATTAGCAAACTACTGCTCACCTGTACCACTTAAACAATTAATCTAAACCTAGGAACAGCTAAACTAAAGATATCCTGTTTCTTTTCTCCACTTGTTTCCCACATTACTGGAAAAGTTCCTAGCTATCATAACGAACCAGCTTCTTCTTTTTTTAAAAAAAATCGGTAACTTTGTATTATATCAGGGATCAAAAGAACCAGCTTTTAAAGTTTAAATTACCTCCAATATGTTCTTTTTTTTATATAAGGACATCTAAATTACCTCCAATGTATTCTTCCCTTTTTTTGATAAGGAAGTTTAAATTACCTCCAATATGTTCATAAATCAATAAGATGGAAATTCTTTCATAAGAAAATGGGAGTAATTGTATGTTAACACTTTTATGAAAGAATGAATATGGAATGGTGTGATTTAAAGCTGACAATTATATAGTGACACTCTACGTAGAAAACCTAAGTGTTACCATACTCTTGTCTTCTTATAACCTCCATTTTACAGCCATAGTATAGCCTACTGTCCATTACTATTTATTCAGAAAAGGAAAATCCCCACCTTTACCCCTAGGTATAGGTATAGGTATAGGAGATGAAAATGAATCCACAGGAATCCACAGGAATCAAGAAAGTGAATTCTACATCAGGACTTTTATGAACATGATATAGTCTTAATTGTGCATGGCACAGAAAGCTTCAGGGAAATCAAAATGATGCTCAACAAATTAGTTCAAGTACCTTAGGTTGCTCAAGCGTGAGAGTTATATCCTCACCATCTCTTGGACTAGACGGTGCGGGAATTTGATCCCCTGTCATACTGGAACAACAAGATTGATAAGAACATTATTAAACCACAAAAATTGAGAGAAAACTGAAATTAGAAAGTAGTTGTTAAGACAGTTTTGTTTTTTGACAAGTAAGCAATTTTATTTCATACAAACAGCAAACAAGAGGTGAAGAATACTGTAGTACAAAATCCAGTCTCCCACAAAACAAAAGCGGAGCTTTGGCAACCAAAAAAATCTCTAAACCATATACATCCAAAATGTTAAACCAAAACGACCATAAAAAGAACATTTGTATCAAACTCTACCAGTTGATTCTGCTTTTTCATTAGGATTGATTCCTGTCTGTCCAAATTACCTAAAGCAAGCCAGCTTCGACAGTAAACCATAGTCACTGTCTTTTTAGTTCATTTCCTTACAGTAGGCTCCATGGCTTTTTCTTAACTAGAGTGCAATCAGACACCATTCTTGGCCAGGATAACTATCTATTATATTTGATCTCATCATCCTAATCAACAGAAAATAAGAGCCTGCTAAGTCTTGAAACCACCCCTGTTTTCCCTTTGAAACATCTGGCATTCATTCCCTTCCACAACACCCAACAAACACAAGCATGCACTGTGTTCCAAACCTTCCTAGATGATATTATAATTCCCCCAACACCCAGCTGGTAAATAGCTCCCTTACTGTGCATGCCATGACAAAAGGTATCCTGAATATATTAAGAAATAGTGATGGTATCTGATTTGCCACTAGGCATTGAAGAAGAGGGGGGTTACAGTTTGCTTCCTCACTGCTGCACAGGAGATACCTACTATTACAACAACAACATAATACCCAGTGTAATCCCGCAAGTGGACTCTGAGGATGGTACACAGCCTTTCCCCTACCTTGTGAAGGTAGAGAAACACCTACTGCATATAAATAACCCTCTTTTCTAAAAGTTGTGTTGAGTGGCGCATGAACTGTTTGTAACCAGCCACATAAAGCAAACCAGCCAAGTTCGGTAATAAGTTGTTTGGGTGTATTTGACACCATGAACTATTATTTGAGTAGATTAGCATGCATTGGCTGAGTTTTGACACTTGTTGAGCATAAACCTCATTTGCAAGTACAATTTTAAAACCTGTTGAGCTCCGAGTTAGTTATACACTGCATATGCTTTGATAAATTGTTGTATTCATGTTTTGTTTTGTTTTGTGAAACTGGTAAATTGTATTCCTAGCATTAAGGGTACTAAAAAGTAACAAAGTTCCTAACAAATCTACAAGTTGATCTATGTCCTCTATACACTGCTGTTTGCACCAAAAAAATAGAGATACAATGCATTTCCATTTACTTTTTGAATGGAATTAGATATTGACTGATCTCAGTGCGTTCAGAAACCCAAAAAAATTCTGCATTCTAAATTTATTCTTCTTTCAGACCAATTGAATCTACATGCATTGCCTTCTAAAATCTCGCATGATTTCACCTAGGAAAAGAACATTCTCCTCTCCATCTTGAGTCTTGACAGTAAAATGAATAACAGGAAATATGAGTAAGAACACGAAACATTTACCCTACCAAAATATGTACAAGAATGTGATCGAAAACTATAGATGTACATTTCTAGTTGCTTTGTAGCTAGACAAAATACTTTGTATATCAAAAATTTAACCTTCAAATGAGGAGACTCAAATAATCACTTCAAAAGAAAGAACCGCAGATAAAGTTTTGAGAGCCCGATATGACTGAGAAAATAAAAGATAGACGAAATTTGGAGGAAACATTGCTGAGGGAAGCATGCTGGACTAACAGAGATGCTAGCCGGAAGCACTAATAAGTAGATTCTAGATAGACGGAAGACCTTTTCTGTCTTGACTTTGATTTGCATCACCCACCAGAAAACTTAAAATCTACTCCAATGATGTCAAAATGCAACTATCCCAAGAAAGGTATTAAGTAAAAAAAGAATGACGAGAGCAAAAACGAGTTTCCTGAAATATATCATACCAGCGAATAGAAGTTTGTGGAAAAATAAAACAAAAGAGACATAGAATTTGTACCTCTTACCTCTTGAGACCTAGAATATTTACTAGAGAATCAAAGCCAAATAATTCCAGTTTGGATTCTCTTTGAGGACCATTGCTACTATGATTGGATAATGACTCATCTCTTTCTTCAGATGCCATATTTGCATGGACACCTACTTTGACTTTCCTGAAAAATGGTGTAATCAGAATAATGGTTGAAATGATTTTCCAGAGAAAAGAAAGGGACAAAACAAAATTCTTGTCTAGATATCTGCAAACCCTTTAATATTAAAAAAAAAAATGGTGGACATGCAGATGTACCCAATTTTGGCATATTAACTATCCAGAGTATTGGAGCATGTGAGAAAGCAGTTGAGCACCGTGGGTAGATGTATAGTACTAGCTACTGGTTCAGCCGAACCAGTAGTATTGACTCAAACCATGTACATGGATAAAGAAATTCACTAAATGTGTACAAATATTAAATTTTGAACCATGGTCAGGGGGATCAGTGGCATTTCAAACACATAAAATTAAGATTCTTGGTTCTCCCCTGTTTCTTTTTTTCTTTTTTTTGGGTCAAGGAGCAGAGAATATCTAAAACATTAACTTGTAAACTTGTAGAGAAAGCTATTAAACATCCAAAAGTATATCCATAGGCAAGCTTTGAGATATTCTTAACCCTAAGTGATAACGTTCGAGCGATCGAAGAAAGTAAGCATTTCCATTAAGAGAGTATCAAAGAGTTAAAATATGAGCTATCAAATGGAAGCTAATGGGTCTAGTTTACCATGAAGCTTTTTTGTTTGGCATTCCCAGAGAGCACCAGCATCTACGTTACAATGCACAAATGGAGCAAATCTGAACTAGTATATTTAGTTGATAAAAACCTGATGGATGAATGTCACTATTTCCAATTGAGCCAATACTCTTTGCATATGATGTACAATTTGGAAAGAGAGGAATGCAAGATGTTTCGAGGGCAAGAGCAGTTCAATACAGAAGACTTTATTTTGTGTAAAGAACAGTTAGTAGATGATGCAGAATCATTACTAGACTTTTTGGCCTCTCTGTATGTTTTTGTCCGGGGCTATGTTTGTAGATATGATATACAGGCCTTTTGGGGTGTTGATGAATATAACATGTTGCCAATTTCAAAAAAAAAAATACTCTTTGTACATATTAATGCAACTTTTTATAAGTAATACCAATGAAATCTTTAACATACCCAAAATTTAAATAGAGATACTTAATATTATTCAAATTGCTCAAAGTTTATTAGGAGAATTGACTTTGAGTCAAATAGTTGATCTTTTATGCCCTTGAAGTTTCAAAACATAAGTGAGAGGATGGATGAGAAAATAGTTCCACAACATTCGAAGTAATTATACTATATGAAAGCACAATAGTAGATTTCAGTAGTATTTCCACTGACCCATTTACCTACAATACTATGTTCAAACCACGGCAAAGACAAACTATTACATTGAGGGTGTGCTCGGTACAGAGGAAAATATTTTCCAATTTTCCTATGTTTGGTTGGTTAGAAATTTTGAAAACATTTTCTTTAGTAAAAACAAGCTCCTAAAAATGAGGAAAACAACTTTCCGAAGTAGAAAAAACAAGTTCCACAAGATAGTCTCCTTCCCACCATCCAACACACCTCATTTTCACCCCTTCCCCATAGCTTCCATCACCCTCCACCCCCTTACACCAATGCCGTTTAGTATTTTTCTAGATTATAATGCTTTTAAGATAATACTTTTTGCTTATGTATATAATACAAAAAAAAAAAAAAAAAG
>NW_006239075.1:322392-324249 GCF_000226075.1 Solanum tuberosum | reverse complement strand
AAAAAAAAAAAAAAAAAAGTAAGAAACTCACTTATTTTCCCAGAAAACATTTTCTTTCATACCGAACACACCTGAAACTCAACTTTTGCGACCAAAATGGAATAAATGTTACCCAAATCCACACTTAGAAGTAAGTCCACACAGAAATTTAACAGTTCACCTTGTGTTTTAAATCAATCCATATCGTCCCTATAATTGCTCTTAAGTTCACAAATAATTTAAAAAAAAAAAAAACGAATTAAAGATTTCATAATTCAGTGCCATCAAATCCCAGAGCTATTATTAGTATACTATTAGTCAATACTAGTCAAAATGAGAAAACATAGAGAAAGAGAGGATACTTGAGATCGTGATTGGGGAGAGAAGAGGAAGATCCGGGACGAACAGAAGACATCTCAATAACAGCACTATCATTGTCATGAGCCACCACTGGACTGTATTTTCGTCCAATAACTGAAGGGAACTCATTTTCCTCCGCAATCTCAATCTCTTCTCCACCTTCCATTGCCCCCCTAATTCGAAGCTGTCAAGTCTGAACTACCCAAACCAGAAAGTGTTAAACGCGAGAAAAGAGGTTTTTAAGCTGCTATTCAGTGCAGAAAATGGAAATGAGGAGAAAGAGATCTGACAATTCATGATTTATTTATATGTAGAGAGATAGAAAGGGAGACAGAGAAGAGACAAGTTGAGAGAGGAGACAGAAATTGAAACGGAGGGAAAATATGAGGGCTTTTTTTGACGAAGTCATAACTGTTTGGACCAAAATGGAAGGTCGAGGACTTAGTGGGGGGAAATGGGAGAGAAAAAACTTGACACTCGTTGCCTATTTCGTTTGACCATGGTTTTTATTGAAATGAAATGATATCTTTGACTTTATTTGTTTGGTAAATGGATTTAACATAATCCTATAAATTTAATGTAGATTTGCTAGTAGGTGTTTCATGTTTGGCCATAGAATTTAAATGTTTTAAATTTTATTTAAAATTTATTAATTTTGATATAAAAATTGAGTTGTACTTGGTTTTTTTTGTAAAGAACATTTCAATATTTCAACGTTATCAGGTACTTAAATATAATTTTAAAAATAAAAAAAAGTAACTAATTCTAAACTATTTTTCAAAATTAAAATACATCTTAAAATTTGGTTGAAAAATTCTACAGTTAAACATGGATTTTTTTTTTAAAATATTTTTTATTTTTTATTTTTCACACTATAGCTGAAACTCATATTAAAAATTGACTGAACCCAAATTCATCTCAAAAAAAATCATGAATAATAAATTTAGACTATTTCTCAGTTTGTGCGTGTCCACCCTGATTTTTCCTTGTTTCCATTTTCCTTCCCTATTAAGCTTTCCTCATTTGCTTAGTAGTATTATCAAAATTGCATCAAAAGACCAAATAGTTTTTATCTCTTGAACATTGATTGGACCTCAATTAAGTTTGACCATCTAGAAATTCACAAGATATTTTTTTACTTTCTAGGTTTTGCACAAAATATTAAAAAGTTTATGACGATAGAAAATAAGCTTGAAATTAAAAAAAAAAAAATCATTTTATGCATGTTATTATTTTGATCAATAACATACTAGAAAAACTCTAGAAATTTTGACCCTCACACAAGCAACCTTTAAGCAATTTTAATCACCATTTGAGAGTGAAAATATATTGAAGACAACCCTATCAAAATAACTAAATCCAATTTGTAACTCTTCAAACTCAATCATAACTAAATAAAAATGGTGGAAAAATGATTTATTTGTAGTAAAAGGAAGAACAAAAGAAAATATGAAAAAAAGATGAAACATGAAAAAATAAGTGTGATTCCCTTGTCATAAAAAAAAAAAAAAAAAAACA
>NW_006239075.1:293127-322191 GCF_000226075.1 Solanum tuberosum | reverse complement strand
TGAAAAAAAAAAAAAAAAAAAAAAACAAAGTGTGATTCGTTCTATAAAAACATTTTCTTACCAAAAAAAAAAATCTATTTTAAAATTTAATTAAAAAAATTTTGACAAAAATATATGCCAATTATAACAAGGTAACATAATATTCATATTATTTTCAGTTTATATCCAGTAAATTTGAATTGAATGGCAAAAACATGTGTGTTTGATTATCTCCTACTCACTAATTCTTCTTTATTTATTTATATTCATATAAATACAAGTATAAAAATAAAGTATAATGTAGTATAACAATTAGAAGTCCTTTAAATTATTATACATTATTCATGATTTATATTGCACGTTAATTTTGGAATGACAAAAGTGATATTACACGTGGTTTTCAACTTTTTATCCTTTATTATTCAAAACAAAATTAGTAATAATTATAATACTTAAAAAGGCATAATATATAGATATATATTTTAATTTAACCTCCTATACAATGTCCTCTAATTTAAAATATACATAGAAACTTAAATTTATACAAAGGACGAATAAAATACACATATCTATAAATTGCCAAATAAAATATATAATTTGTTCAACTCTATATAAATTTAAGTACATATTTATAGACAACCATAATTAAAAAGACACGCTCCTTTCGTTCTTTTATAGTTGTCACAGTTGCCTTTTTTCAGAGTCAAACAATAAGAACTTTGATTAATATTTTATAATGTATTTTTCATCATATATTCATATTATTATGCAAAAAATTACAACTTATAATATTTTTCATTTATTAAAAATTTTAATTTAAAATATCAAATTAATATAATCTAATTTATCTCTAAAAATCAATCAAATTAATTTTTGAAAAACGCGATATAACAACTAAAAAGGAACCGGAGTAAATATCAAATAAGTCAAGTTTAAAGGCACATTTATGCCATAAAAAAACTAGAGTTGTCAATATGGGCTGACCCACCCCATCCTGGCTAACCCATACATGCTTTGCAATTTGACGGGTCAGGCCGAGCAAACCCATTTTTTTATGTGGGCCAGAAAATGATCGGCCCAGCCCACAAGTGTATGGGCTACGGGCTTTGTCGGGCCAATCGCCCAAACCTCTTTTCTTAAAAGTATATTTTCATAATTTTTTAAATTAAATTATAATTTAAAAATATTATCATAAATATCGACTAGTGTTACTATTTGTCAATCAAATATACAAATAAAATTATCTATATAATATTTAGAGATAAAAGTTTGAAAAATACCCCAACTTTGGTTGAATTTGTTGTTGTGATACTAAACTTTCATGAGAACTTATTACTTCCCTAGACTATTCGACTAAAGTTGGGGTATTTTTCAGACCCTTATCCCTAATATTTATTAAGTTTGATTTCAAGTAAAAATATAAATAGCTAAATAGAAATATTAACTTAATTGTTTTCCAATGATCATAATAAAACACAAAAACTATGATAATATTCAATAGGCTATGACCTATGTAGTGATTCCCTAGAAATTTTAGGAACTTTATTTTATGTAGTACATATTTTATAAACATAATTTGTATTTAAATTGTAATATTTCTAACTTTAAACAGATTTTGAGTATAGACTCCTGTTATTTTTTATACTCTATTTTATTTGGCCCATGAGCCGACCCTATTCATATTTCTCAATCCCACAAATCGACAGACTTATTCAAGCCGGACTAAAAAACTTTTTTCTTAAATAATCTCTAAAAATTATAGTCCTATTCTATCAAATCACAGGTTAGGCCGGGCCGGCCATAGACCGCCTAAAAAAAAAAAAACTAAAGCAAAGTAAATTAAATTAAATTAAAACAAGAGCGCAATTCACCGCACGTATCAAAATATAAAGAACCACTCCTTTTGGCGCCCTAAATTTCGTCGGCGAGCACTCTATTTCTCCGACTTACCTCCGGTGACCGTGTTTTCTTCAGAAAAACGAACTTAAAGGGGAGAAAGTACAGAAGTTCCTGCAGAAAAATGAATATCAGTAGTAGCCGGGATGACTACAAGTTCCTTCAAATAGTAGATGCCAGGGCTGCACTTGGCCAGAAAGTTAATCTCATCGGCGTCGTTATCGAAACTGGTCTTCCCAAGCAATCCAAGGGCACGGGTAATTTCTTCTTCTCAAATACTCTTTCCTTACATTTTATGCAACTTCTCCCTTATTTCTACCTGTTTTAAATAGTTGAATAATCTTTAGTATTTGACCAGGAGTATAATTTCCTCGGGGCGTATTTAAATATTTCAATTTAGGAGTGTTATTGTTGACATGTACTTTCTGATTCCACATTTAGTTGAAAAATAAAAATAAATTCAAGGACGAAGTCGACTTGAAAGTTGAGGCATTTTTCAAGTTTCACTAGTTTATATCCAGAAGCTAGTCACTCATTTGGCATCAACACTTGCTCAAGGTGCATTGAGCTGTTGAACATAATGTAGAAAGAATAGAAAAGGCCTTCACAGGAACACATCTGCTAATTGGTCTTTAGTTGGGACAATAGAAAGAGAAATAAGACCATCAAATAGCTTTCTCGGGAAAAAATGACAATCCAGCTCAATATACTAGTCACCTTTGTGAAAGATAGAGTTTTTAGCAACGTGGATACAACTTGATTGTCACAATAGATAGCAGTCAAAGTAAGAGAGGTAATAGAAAATTCCACAAACAATTGAACAACAAAGACTACTCTGCAACTACTTTTTGGAGGGATCTGTACTCACCAAGGATAAGGAGTAATAGCTTCTTTCCTTTATTTCTGTAAAAATTGGACTATTGCCAAGCATGTCAGAACAACCATTGACATTCTCCTTTGAATCTGGGTAAGTTTCCCTATCGCCATTACCGAAAGTTTGAAGAGAAAGAGAAAATCATTTGAAACGAACAAACCTAGGCAGACAAATGATTTCAGATACCAAAGGGTGGGAAATGCTGCTTTGAAGGTGAGAAGACTTGGGAGTTAGCATGAATGACTTAGCAGCTAACCTACTAAGATAAGTCAGGAAGTTCAGTTTGCCCGGCCAATTTTCTGTCGATTGTAGGATCAGATAGTAAACTCCCATCAGGAGCAGTACACTCAATTGCGGGTCCAAAGGGATATTGGCTGAAGGAAAATCTGAACGATGAAATTTATCCAATATTCCAAGAGTAAATTTTCTATGGCTGATCAGAATACATTAGCCAGTGTCTAAGACTTCCAAATACAGGAAGTAGTCAAAGACCCTAATTCATTGATTTTAAAAGTGAGATCCAGAAAATGCTTCAGCTTAGTAATCCGAAGCATGAGGCCTAGTCACCAGAACAATATCTGCATATAGGCATGAAAATGCAAAGGTCATTATCCTTATTAAAGAATAAAGAATATTCATCCTGAGAATGCTGAAATCCTCTAGAATGTAAGATTACTCAAAGCTTGGTATACAATTGGTTGAATGCCTATTTTAGACCATTAAGTGATTTCCTCACATGCAGACACTGAGGCTAAGAGAAGACACTATAGACCCTGAGGGACCTTTGTATAGATTTCCCCTTTTCAGCATCATAGAAGAAAGCGTTGTTCACATCTGGTTGGTATATATTCCACCACTTCTTCATTGCTTTACATAAATCACATTATGGTTGTTATCTAACTATTGGATAACAAGTTTTAGTATAGTCTATACCCTCTTCACCAAGGTTTTCAAAAAGATTAAATAAATAGTCTATACCCTCTTGATAAAAAAGGAAGGAGAAGGTATAGTATTGGGACTTGAAAGATATAAAGCAAAGCTGGAGATTACAGGGAATAGTCAAAGAGAAGGTATAGTCTATACCTTTTCTTTGACTATTCCCTGTAATCTCCAGCTTTGCTTTATATCTTTTCAAGTCCCAATAACCCTCCTTTTATCCCGCTTTGAACCAATGTCAAATTCCACTAGGTTCCCAGTGTATTGGAGAGGATATAGTCAATATAATTAATTTGTTAGAATGTCCACATTAGTTGAGGAAATGAGTTGTTATCCTTACAAGTAAATAAAAGTCTACCCTTTGTAACAGTTTAAGTTTTCAGATGAGATGGTTACACAATACAATAGTACAAATGGGAAAGACTCAAATTGGTCAGATGACTCCAACGTACACAGCTCTCATGCAAATCCTAGATCAGGTTGATCAATTGAATGCTTAAGTGAATAAAGACTGAGCAAGAATCAAGTAAATGTAAGTGCTATAACAGCCGCAAAGAAAGCGATTGTGAAGAGTCCCAAGTAGTAGCTTTAAGGGATGGGTGGTCTCTTTAATATGGACAATCCTCACCTCTTTAGCTAGCTGTTGGGGTTTGAGTTAGATCCAAAACCCATTTCTTTACATGGTATCGGGGTAGGACTCATCCCAATTCTTGTTTTCCAGTGTTGTAGCCCCAAATTAAATTGCCCATGCTCTAGATGTCCAACCATTGGCGTGAGGGGAGGGGTGTGTAAAGAGTCCCACATCGGTGCTTTAAGAGATGAGTGATCTACTTAATATGGTTTGGACATTCCTTACCTCTTAAACTAGCTTTTGAGTTAAGTTAGGCCAAAGATCCATTTTTTTACGGAGATTAACAAAACCAATGTGAGTGGCTAATTGAGCGGGAATGATGACTTCATCAAGGCAAACCATTAGCTACAAATATTTGTTGCTTAACTTTTTATGCATACCATCAGCACTTGTGTTAGTGCATTATAACAACAACAACAACATACCGAGTGCGATCCCACAAGTGGGGTTTGGGGAGGGTAGAGTGTATGCAAACCTTACCCCTGTGAGGTAGAGAGGTTCTTTCTGATAGATCATCGGCTCAAGGAAAGCATTTTAAAAACAGGTTTGATAAATACAAGTGCATTGAGTTGTTGAATGCCATATGTTGTACTCATCACATTTTGGGATATGGAGTAGTTAATATCTCAAACCTTTTTTTTCCCCACAACATTGTGTGGAATGAACGTTTTGGGCTTGATTTTGGCGTCTTTTTGTTTGTATTTTTGTAGATTGCTTTTGCTCCATTAGGATCATTGATGAGTCCTACCCAAGCCCAGGGATTGCAGTTAATTTTTTTGCCGAAACTATGGATAAGCTTCCTGAAGTGCTGACTGTTGGTGATATAATTCAGATCTCTCAAGTTGTGGTAACTAATTTTGCTCCAATATTTGCTTATTGCCTTTTGGGTGTAAAAGATTCTTGAACATTTTTTCATATGATGGAAATGTTGAAATTATAGATAGAGTAACTAAATCCTGAATAAATGTTGAAATGGGCTGAATTTTCTTTTGAAAACTATGCACCATATTCGACAAGGTGTAAATATGGAGTTACAATTGGCATTACCTAGAATTCTTGGCTTTTTAAAGGGTACACTCCTTTCCCAAACCAAATTTTGGAAGGACTTCAAATAGCTTGAGTACTTCCAATGGACCAGCTCATGATATTTTTACTAAATAGAAGACTTGATTTCCCCAGCGGTTGATTGATATTTTAGCATCCTTCACAATTCAACTATCCTCCTGTAGACAGAAGCAGCTCACCAGAGATTTTGTTGTTTCTTTTAGTTGGGATCTGATTTACCTACATTATGATTAGGAGGGGCTGCCTTTGCAGTTAATCAGCCACTTGGAAGAGTGTTCTTATCCTCTGTTTTTTTATAAGGGGAAGTGTTCTTTTCCTCTTAAGGGGAAAAGTGCTTGTTGCTTCTAAAAAAATATGAGAATAGATTGACTATCTTGTTCCACAGCCCTTCATCCTCTAGACTCTGTTATATTTGAACTGCTTATGAATCTACTATTATAGATCATGGGCAAAGGCCAAGTGGAAACAAATAAAAGTCAATTTCTCAAGGAAATAGATTAGCATTAATTGGATTGGCCAACAAACTGAATGCATGATCTTGTCCTGATTGAGTGAACTTTTATTGTTCTTAAGTATTATTTTCTGTTAGTAAAAATATTGTGTAAATCCTTACAAGTGGTATTCTTCGGCTTGCAGATGAAAACTCATGGACCTGATATTTATGCTTTGTTCAACAAGAAGTTCTCTTCATTTGCAATATTTGACGGAAAGAATGATTCAAATTTCCTCCCTTATCAATGTTCTTCTAAGTATCATGCTAGAGAGCAAGACAAGAAATTTATACTGGGTTTGATGAAGTGGTTGGTTGATCACAAGATTGATACAGGTACTCGCAAGTCGCATCACTAGTGCCAACTGCAGAGTGATGCTTATAATAGAATTCTGAGCTAAAAGTACATAACAATTAATTATTTAGCTTCTGAAGGTTGCATAAAAGAATGTATCCTACATTAATGATTCTATTTAGGTGTACATGTCCATTATGGATATACGGGTACATATAATTCAATGAATATTTGGTGTAGTTTGAAAGAATTTTCATGAAGAACCCTTGTCACACTTGTTTGACACAGACATGTCAAGAGTCAAGACAAAGAATGGATCCATATAGCATAGGATGGGGCAGCTAACTTTGCTTCCTGTGAAAGGTGTTTGAGATATGTGTGTGCACATTTACCTGTAGCTATCTAGTTGTTTTAGCTTCTCACATAATCTTAGTTAATAGTAACTCTATCCTTCTTGAACATCAGTTTTTCTTTCAAGGATTGATCCACTAACAAAATCCCTTCCCAGATGCCATTGGTATTCTGGTAGTGCTTTTCCTTTTTCTTTGGTAAATTAATTTATTTTGTTGTTTGAATTTTCTGCCACCTCCCTCAGAATATGCTCACAATTTTCTTGGTACTCAGGAGATGCTTCATTTTCTTGATAGGTTTGACTGATTTACATTCGTTGAAAGAGATTAGAGAAGGAGAACGTTTCAACTTGATCTGCAAGGTACTTTTTTTAAATAAGTGATCTGCAAGATTGTTTTGTGTCTTAAAATCACTGTACTTAAATGTATCTTGAATATATTGGCAAGCACAGTATGCGCTACATGTTCTTAGGTACTGACACAACATTCAAAATCACTAACACTTCCATTGCAAATTACACTGGCATATGCCAGATTGTTCACGTATGTGAAGTTGAAAAAAACAAGTGGATGCTTCTCGTATGGGATGGCATGGATACTCCACCGGTCACTATCAAAACAAAGTGAGTGTTCCCTACTTTCTAATCAGGCTTCGAACTAGAGGTACGATGGTAACCCCCCCTTTGATATGAGATACTTGTGTAGGAAGGAGTAATTGATGATCTTCCCTGGATTTCTGAATTAGTTAAATGGCCACTTTGTGCTTGCGATGTGTGATACTGGGCACTTCTGTTGGAATGATATTTCTTTTATCTGCTCTCACCACTGAACTGAAATAAGTATGTGCTAGTGGAAACTATATCTATTTAATGCAATACTACATATTTTTTTGGTAATTAAATACTAGATTTATATCATAGTTCAAATGATGTTCTCTCTCAAAATAATGGTAGATTCGTTGAACAACAAGCTCAGAATTGGGCTTAAGAACAAGATATGCTTTGAGGGGAGGGGAAAAGACTGCAGATTGCTAGAGTAAAAAGCAAATGTATCAATAGCTTGTTCTTTTGGTGTTATAGCAGTACTCTAGATAGGATGGACCAATATTTGGACTTTTTGGATTTTCTTTTTGTGGGGGTAGGGGGATGTAGTATGACTGTGAAGACTGAAGATGTTGTAGCTTTATCAAAAGAATTGGCCTTAAGAGCATAATTCAATAGGCCAAAGCTCTTTGATAATATTCAAACATTAACAGCCAAACTTGTTTGCTTCCTGATCTTAATGAGTATCACCAAATTTCCTACATAACTGAGATTTATATTACTTAAATTAAAAGGTCCAAGAAAGATGAGCCTCAAATGTCCACTACAATATCTGTCTTCTTCCAGTATATATAAAGATATAATCAAACCTCTGTTGAACTAATTACTTCAGAGAGGTAAACTGAATACCTGCTTGCCTGCTTCTTTGCAGAAAGCTTTTTCATATGTTAAGGATGATTTGGTACCTGATCCTGATATGCTGTGGCCAATTGTTTCGTGATTACAGGCTAGAAGAAGAAATGGAAAACCCACTTCCATTGCAGCCTGTGGACTTCATTTTGCAAAGAGATGTTCTCTGTACCTTGCCACCTCTTGGAACTGTCTTGAGGGTAATCGTTGATCGTTGCAACGAGAAACTTGGCATTAACTTCCTCAAGAGCAATCGGTGGGTGAAACTAATTAACATTAGATGTGAACTTCATGCAGCATTGTGGCATGCTGTCCTAATGCCCTTTACTAGGGTTTGCTACTTATCTGACGAAGATGACATCGTTTTACAGCGCATGAGGTATTTCTTCTTCCAGTTTTAATACATACATAGTACAATCTTGGGTGGAATTTTCTTAAAGAAAAATAAAAATAGGTGTGAAACTCCTATCAGAAAAGAAAAAAGAAAAAAGTAAACAATGGTGTGAAGCTCAATTGCATGATAAACATGGTCATCATTTTTATTTGACAAGCATGTCATAGCCCATGACTTCATAACATGGATGCTCATGCCCGCCACAATTATCAGTTCCATATCTACTCTTGGCAGCAAGGTGTTTTGTAACAATCTACTATAATACCATGCCCTCTGAATTTACCTCAATTGTTTGCAATTACATTATAGCCAGTACGATGAGCGTCGTAAATCCAAATGGGGATGGATGCCTTTGTCAAGCTTTCCTTGGTCATCTGACATAGCAGGTTTTGCCTTGTATGCTCAAGCAATGTTTTTTATGCTTTAATAACACATTCTAACATTTCTTTTATTTCCTAAATTCTCAGAGACCGACTACCCTAATGTACCTTTTGTCTCCTTGATGAGAGCTCTGGCGAATCCAAAGGTATCTCAACCACTTTACTGGGCCATTATTTCCTTCTTTTGCGCTCTTAGTATTTCAAGTATTGAAGCTATATTAACACTATCTTTACAAGTTAATTATTGGACGTTACAAAAAAAACTTGCATCTTCTTGACTTTTTATTACACATTGGCATCCTAACGCGTTATGTGCTTTCAGTTGATCCTGGCTAGACTGGAAGATTGTATTGATAGAGGAAGTAGTTGTCTTTGAACCATCTTTTTTTTTCGATGTTGCAAACTACCATACATCTTCACACTCAAACATTTAACATTTCATTTTCTTTATAATTGATGCTGAAAGGGCTAAAAATCCTATTAATTTAAGAAAACGGCAATGCATGATATGCTTTGATCTCTTTAAAGTACCAGTTGTTATCAACTGGGTGAATCTTCTGGATACTTGGCAGCGTTAAAAACTTGAGAAAATTTTAGCGGTCAGTTTTATGTTATTCCTCCCTGATTCCATTGATCTGGATGACTTCTCTCTGTGAAGTTGCTTCTTATGGAAATATCTTTTCTTAGGTCTTAAATAAGAATAATAAGTTTCATTTTTCCTGCTGATTATACTGTATCTGTATTCCACTAGTGATAGTGGAAAAGGGGTGCACGGGGAACAATATATGCGAGGAAAATTGATGCTTGATGTAGTGCAAGTTTCTTTTTCAGTTTCATCATAGAAGCTATAGAGTTAGGATGATTCTAGTAACATTCTTTTTCTTTTGTACTACATTTATGACTTCACTCTTTTTATCACTTAACATCATTGAGCTTATTATATGGCTTTTTTAGTGTTGTATTTCCTTTTCATACTGATTTTGATATGTTTTACTTGAGCTGAGAGTCTATCAAAAACAACCTCTACCTTCGCAAGGTAGGGGTAAGGCTGCGTTACACATCACCCTCCCAAACCCAACTTGTGGGATTACACTGGGTATGCTGTTGTTTGTTGTTGTACATCATTGAGCTTATTGCTTGCAGGTCATAGGTAAATTCCACTGTGTAGTTCGAGTGGTAGCGGCATTTCCTTGGCTAGCTGAAGATTTCCGTTCCCCTTCTGGGGTTTATAGGATCAGGTTGACCCTAGAGGATCCAACTGCAAGAATCCATGCATATCTGTATAAAGAGGATGCGGTAATAATTGTTTGTGTACTTGCAATCTTTTATCAATCTTTCTTGAGTATACTGCAGCACATTGATAGCCATTTAGGGACTGTGTTTCATGACATAGCTCAGTATAAATATGTTTCCTGGACTTGGATATCAGTATTTTGTGTATGGTTTTGTGTATTTGTGAGGGTGTCTATGACATACCTATACTCATACTAAACTGTTCGACTTTGTTATCTTGAAGCAAAATGAAGATTCCTGTGTCATAGTTGTTGATGTTGTACAAACAACTATTTACTTGCCAAATCATCCACCAATTGATTGGGAAATGATGAGATTGTGGCCCTTGAAGATTATGAATGTTAGGCCTTGATGTGCTACATCAAGATGATGTTAAAATATTCTGTTGGTTTATATTATTGCGTAAATTTGTTAATCAACTTGATTTGCATGCTTTAATTGTTTGAGCTACTAACTTGTCGATCTTGGTTTTGAGGTAATACTACTATACTTGGCAGGAACAGTTTTTTGACGGCTACCCCTCTGTTTATACATTAACAAAAAAGAGGAATTTGTTGCTTGGAACTTCTGAAGGCGATGATGGTAGTGAAATGAATGATCATTTTAGAAATCCACCCTGGATCAGGTGTTGCTTAAAGTCTTACCATATCGACGACAGTGATAGTTGGGGAAGTAGGAACTTTCGAATTTTTGCTACCACTATGAAAGTATAGGAGATTGTCCATTCTGTATGCCTCCAGTGCTTTCAATTAATGTAATGTAGTTTGGCCTCTTCTGCAAATGTTCCGAGGCAGTTGCTAGCAAGTAGCTTAGAATGACCTAACCTATTTTCTTTGGCTTCTGTAAATGTAATCATGCTAGCACACAATAGCTTTGCTTTCATGTAGGTAAAGAAGCTTAAAGCTCCCTATCATTATCTAAACTTTCTTCGCTGTCGTTTCTATTATTTCCTTTTGGTATCATATAAAACGTCTGCTAGAACCATCCATGTGGGAATTGAGACTACATGACATTCCCTCGAATCACTTGGCTTAGAGGTCAATATGCATAATAGTTGTTTCAAGAAAACAGTTAGTGAAGCTTTTTAGAAATAGAACGTTTTGAACAATGAAAGAAAGTATCAAGTAGTTTACTGAGGAAATTACAAGATACATAGAAAATATACTCGACTGCAGACTACCATCAGATGGTTCGAATTTGCTGTGTGAAGTGTTAGAAACCAATGATTTATTCGTCTCTTCAAGTACACAGAATAGCACAGGTGCTGCCATCTATCAATACAAAATCAACATGGCTACAAATATTCTTCTCCTTTCAATGGGTCTGAAACTACGTCCAAAATCACTGGATTGGTATACTAAGTACAGATTGAACAGGTTAATTGGAAGCTAATAATTTCTTACTTTGACAATTTTGAAGATACAGATTTGTACTAAACCAAACAAAAACGACTGACGAACAGTAAGAGACACGAAACAATATACTACCTCTTCATACCAAAAATCCCACCCAATAGTACAGAGAAAAAAAGTTTTTTATAGTCGGTTAAAGTTTGTTGCATTACTGTGATACCTTCAATCTGGAAAAATATTTGATCTTTATATTGTGCAATAAAGAGATGTTTTTTTGTCGACATTCAACATCATCATTCAGAGTAAATTACGAAGATTGACAGAAATAAAATGACCATAGCCACTTTGTCACCACAAAAGGTGTCTTTTCTCTGGGACTTCTTCTGAGATATTACGAGCGATGGGAGAAAACTGAAGACCGTTGTCTCTGTTTTAATGGGTAAAGTGATATGAGAGAGTGGATATTAGAATCGGGTTAATGGTTGGGTCGAATATTTTTTTTACTAAAATCTGAAAATTTAAGCATTTGATAGCAATAGGATGTATCAAAATCCACTTCGGGAAAAACAGAGTATTAATTAAACAAAACACAAGGAACAGGTTCAAACACTTAAACAATATAGAGATCTCATCTAAAGCCAAAATGCTCATTCATCCTCCTGGCTGTGCAACCTAGCAAGCTTGTTTGTTATGACAACGTCAAGCTGGGCAGCTCGCTCGACGATCTCTTTCCTCTTCCTGGTGGAAACATTATGTGCAATTTCTGCACAGTATGTTCTGGCAAGGAAAGAAAAACATGTTGGATGACAAGACAAAAGATAAATTAAACTCAATAGTTATAGTACAAATTAGGTGACAGGTAAGTGAGCATATCAAGTTACCTGTGCAACCTAGCAAGCTTGTTTGTTATGACAACGTCGAGTTGGGCAGCTCGCTCGACAATCTCTTTCCTCTTTCTGGTGGAAACATTATGTGCGATTTCTGCACAGTAAGTTCTGTTGTGCATCATTAGGATCTCAAGCTCACTAGCATTATGCACAACAAACTTCTTGAAGCCATTGGGAAGATAGTGGCGAGTCTTCTTGTCTGACCCGTATCCAATATTGGGCATCAAGACACATCCCTTGAACTTTCTCCTCACTCTGGAATCAATACCCTTGGGTCTGCGCCAGCTTTCCTTGACAGTGATTCTTCGGTCACTCTGAGGTCTAATAAACCTCTTCACTCTCTTCTTCACGACCTTCTTGTTAAGCAGAGGCACGACCATTGTTGTTGTTCTACCTTACCTTTGGAACTAGGGTTTCTGCTAAGCCGCGAACTCCTTCGGTTTGGGAAGATAGTGGCGAGTCTTCTTGTCTGACCCGTAACCAATATTGGGCATCAAGACACATCCCTTGAACTTTCTCCTCACTCTAGAATCAATACCCTTGGGTCTGCGCCAGCTTTCCTATTATAAAAAATTGAATGTTCAGGTCCAATTAGTAAGCTTGCTCAGTCCAAATACAACTGAAGAACCAAAAGACTTCTAGAAACTACACATGAATTCACATATTTCATAGGGCAGCCACCATTATCACCAGTTTAGAGATCTAATTCAATTAAGCAAACGAAGCACCACTGCCACAAGTCCACAACAACCCACTATACAGCCGTCACTTCACAGTCCAAACACCCAAAGACATACAGCTATTAACAAACAGTTGCTGAATACTCAAAGAAGGTGTTATTTGGATGAATGGTGCTACAAGATGATATTAATAACAGAATGATAAAGCCAAACAAACCAGAGAAATTGAAAAAAAAGGATGCATATGTGATACTAAAAGGAGGATCTTTATCTAAATGGATGAACCGAATATGCAACTTAGCTATCAAATGTAGTCATATTCACCTTAAGGATATCAGCTAAGAAATTCCGGGAGGAAGAAGTAAAGGAACACCGAAAACATGATAAGAAATGCAATAAGAGAGAATTAAGGTAACGCATTTACTGAATTGACACATTCAGACACAGAAACTCTCTTTCCCTCTCCCTTCCCTTCTTTCAAGGGTCAATTTTTTCTCCTTTTAGACAAATTCGACATAAATTATATCACTTTATCAAAAATAATCAAACGCAAACACAGAATATAGTTAAACCAGGTAGCAAGAAAAAAAATCACACCAAACACTTATTCAATATAGATTCAACAAAGAGAAATTTAGGGACCAGCAAGAGCCAAATATTAACTTTTTTAGATTCAGAGTTACAAATAAATTTTAAACAAAAGAGTATACCTTGACAGTGATTCTTCGGTCACTCTGAGGTCTAATAAACCTCTTCACTCTCTTCTTCACGACCCTCTTGTTAAGCAGAGGTACGGCCATTGTTGAAGTTCTACCTTACCTTACCTTCTGCAAAATAGACGTCACACATTAGATGCAAAATTTACAAAGATGAATGAAGAAGACAAACTGGAAGAGAGAATACTCACTGGAACTAGGGTTTCTGCTAAGCCGCGAACTCCTTGCTAGAGAAGATTGTTAATGGAGAGTAGTACAATTATATATCAAAGTTGGGGAAATAACTAGGGTTTCAGATGTGAAAGCCCAAAAGGCTTTTATTCGATGGGCCGTATATGTTCAAATGAAACTGAGGCCCACTGTAAGGCCCATGAATAAAATGGAATGTGGTTAAATGTTTTTTCTTTTACTTTTTGAATGCTTATAGCATAAAAACATAACTGAGAATATTAAATAAAATTAAAACGTTACTCTAAAAAGATGAAAGATAACATAGAGGATAGTATAGTAGATTTAGCGTCTTTTAATCTTATCACTCTGTTTAAATTTAAAAGTTGAATCTTGACAAACTTGTCCATTCATCAACCAACTAGATCAAATATAATAAACAAAGGTGATGGTTGGATTGAAATTGCACCTAATTATATTTCTCGTAATATCGAAATAACAACTGTAAACCTTGACTTATTTAATAAATGAACTACTAATTGTTAAACCATGTGAACAATATGTGTTATGTTAAATCGAGATTTTTTTTAGTATCATACGGGAGATTAAGGGTCTATAATATAACTTTTTATTACTGGGCTTAAGGTTATATTTTGTGGGTAATAAAAGGAAAATAGAGTTTGTCGATAATCAATAACGATCGGCTATACAAAATTTGAATGAAGACAACTATGTTTCAATGTCCAACAAGACTTTTTATTATTAGGAAGAGTAGCCAATTTAGCTTCTCGAACTTTGCACAATCTAAATCTCTCTGTATAAAATCCTCAGCCTAGTGATGTAACACAATTTTTTTCTTTTACAAGGGAAGAGATTGTAGTTGGGTTCAAATAGGCCGGTGAAAGACGAGTAGGCAAACATGCAGATTGTACCAATCAACTTTGAGTCGAATAACGATTGACCGATGGATCTTCCATCGGATACAAATAAGTCTGTTAAAGATGAGTAAGCCACCAACATCACCACCTATAGTTCTAACTGTAATGCCCAGAAATACTTTTATCAACTTTAATGCAGTGAAATGGATTTTAAAGTTATTACTTAGACATATCTATTCTTATGTTAGTGAGATATAATAGAAGGTCGGTTTACAACTGTTGAGAACTAAAATTGAGATATCATAAGAAATTACGTGATTGACGACAAATTGAAATAATAGGTGGTCAGTTTACGTCTGTTCTGAAGCGATATAACGCTGGAATATTTTGTTTATAAATCTGCTAATTTAAATATAATATTGGAGTGGGAAATAGGCATGAAGTAAATGAATATGTCGATAATTCATCATGCCATAATGTTGAGGGAAACATTGTTTTCTACCAATTTCATGATATTTTAGGAGATATTTTCATTTTTACGATCTAAATAGGTACGCAAATTATAAAAGGGCAGGAGATTTAATTTCCTCCAAGGAATATGTTGGACTGAGTCTAGCTTAGAACTAGCCATTCAGTAATGGCTCGACCAAATCCTTCCCTGTTATAAAGTGGAAAAGAATGAACGAATAAAAACAAGGATATAAGAACAACAAATTACAGTGAGAAACTAATTTGAAGTTCCGTTTCTTTATATATATACTATACGTTCAAACCTCCTTCAGTAAGAGATTCCCAAATTTATCTCAAGTAACTAGTTTATGAACCAAAGCAGACGGGGAGAACACGGTAATTACAGATGGTTCCAAGAGCAGTAAAGTGCTAAAGGAAGAAAGTGAAGGCCTGCCTTAGTAACTATGATTAAAAATCTGCCACCAGCAATGTGCAAAACCTAAACACTTCCAACTGAAATGGAAGCAGGACGACTCGCAGTTGACCCAGCAACCAAGAACCTTCAAAACAACAATGGAACCGTTGATTTTATAGCAAATAGCTAAGTCCGCCTTTCCTCCCTAAGATCTCCACCAGACCAGGTGGATCTCAAATATTGCCTATTGCTAAGCTTCACCAGCATGAGCAGGAGACAATTTTTTTAACAGAGGAAAGAGAGATGAAATAATGCTAGTACTAATTAAAAGCATTGTACAGAACTATGTTCTTACCATTAACAGATTTAAGGAACGATCTTCACCAAAAGAAACCATCATCATCCAGATCTCCAGAAAGGTAATTGAAGTCGTCATACTCCAAGTCAGGATAAATATAGTCAAAGTCACTGTAATTATAATAGTTTGAGAGACCATGGTCAGATTCATCATCGGCAGGGTTGTAATCACAAATTTGAGCACTTAATTCATAACCATGAGTGCAATCATGAGGGCACTTCAGATCTATAATCTGCTGGCGACATCTCGTTCCAACATCCCCTTCAAGATCAATACTATAGCAATGGCGTAAGTCAAGTGATTCAAGCAGGGGGCAGCCATCAAGAATGGCACACAAACCTTCGTTTGTCATTGTATTCCCAAAAAGTGCAAGGTGTTGCAATTCAGGCATATTTAATGCAATAGCATGAGCTTGATCATCGACATTGATCTGTAATCTTCTAAATCCTGTCAATCCTCCTCTAAATCCACAGACGTTCAATGTAAATGACTTCAACTGAGAGCACGAACGACCAATAACTTCAATATCCACTATACTAATAGAAGTTAAGTAAATGTGTAACTCCTCCAACAACGGGAAATTTTTAGCTACTGCAGCTAAACTTCCCTTTGAAATATTATCACAGCCGACAAGTCGTAGATGCCTTAGCTGATTTGATCTGTTTAGCAGGGCATAAGATTAGATAAAAAAACATAAAAATACAACAAACTTACATTTGAGAAGACTGCAAGGGAAAACACCCATCGAACTCAGAGCTGAATTAGCTAGAAAGCATGCACACAAAGCAAATTGACAACACAAAGATAAGAGATCTAAAACAATGTAAAAGGCTGAACATGACACATGTTAACAAAAAGTAAACAAAACGGACTGAAGATAAAGTCATGCACTTGAAGCAAGAATAAAGAAAAATTCAATTCTTATCTCTGAAACCCAACATTCCCTCTTACCCCGCCGCTCCGAAAAAGCAACTTCCAACTTCACAAATCTGCATTTTTAAGCAAAAAGTTGGCTACCTCCTTTGGATTTTCTTAGATCAACATTTTACCACATCATCAAACATTATAAATTCTTACTTCTGCCTATCTGCAATGAAAGCTACATCATTATGATTTCTGCTTTGTCCTTTGTGGTATATTAGAAGGGAAATAAAGGGAATACTTTATACATAACAATACAAAATTTAATTGCCTTGGAAAAGGAAATAATCAACATATCACCATTCCCATTACAATTACACCACAACTTTCAAATTGTCCCTTTTTCATTTAAAATATCAGGAAGATCCAGGTAGTGTTCCCCATTTAACATTGGGAGAATGTTACAACCAACTAGAATACAAAGTTGTTTCGTAGTTATTTCAGGGAACACACACTGTATTTGCTACATACTATAAAATATTTGTTTCTCTAAAGTCTTTTAACTTCTATCAGAAAAGTTTTTTAAAAAATGACAGCAATCTGTTGTTTCTTCAATGCTTGTAAATCTCCAGGGAAGTGTATCGTTAGTTGGCATGACGTAGTGTTTCAATTGGAGATTGCAAACGGAAATATTAACTTGTGAATTGCACAAATTTATCCAATAATACGTCAGACTCACAGAACTCATTAGAGCCAAGCTCAAGCCAGACTTACCGTTCAAATAAGTTTGGCATTAAATTAGGATAAAGTGACAACAATGGGGAGCCAGGATCAAATGTCAAGGAGGTTTACTTGTTTACTTGCATCCTACGCTGCGTGGACTTCAAAATCTTTGCCGCACCCGTATCTACACAACATGGTGTAGGTGTAGGATCCATACCGGATTTGGTCAACTTATCTTGGCTACATTTTTGAAAACTTGTTATCGTATTCCTCAGCATTAAGGTTTATGCTGGCCACATCCAAAAAGATATCAACAGTGAAAGTTAAAAACTAAACAGCAGAAAAAAGCTAATTCCTAAAAAATCTACCAACTCGACAGCATCCTCTAAGTTTTCTTCTTTACACCAGAAATGGAGATTAGCAATACAGTTCCCCTTAGTTTTCTGTAGAGAGCTAAATCTGTTCTCCAAGCACTCCTTTCTTTCCACATTGTCCACCAAATACATGCAGGGATTGCTCCCCACCATCTCTTTATAACTTGCTACCACCTCTCCCAATCCAACAACTAAGGAGGTCTGCAGTGTGTTCTGGCATAGTCCACTTGATAACCCAAAGACTAAAAAAAAGTGACCACAAGTGGCCAGTCACCTTGCAATGCATAAATAAATGGATGTTTGTCTCTGCATACTCATTACAAAGAAAACATTGTGATGCTATTTGGATTCCTCTCTTCAGAAGGGCTTCATGTGTTAGGCGAGCTTTTCTGACTACCAGCCAAGTGAAGCATTTGATTTAGTAGGGACCAGACAATCCCACACCTTTGACCATGGGCCTATACTGCCTCCAGGTTGCCTCAAGATTTCTGTATTATACAATTTGTTCATAGTGAACACCCCATCAGTATTATGTCTCCATCTAATAGTATCTGGATCTGTGCCTCTGAACTTGTCGATTTCCTTCAACAGGATACCCACCCTGTCGAGTTCCCAGTCATTTAAATTCCTCCTGAAGCATATGTTCCACCCGTGAGGAGACCAAGAATCTGCCACAGTTGCTTCAGGCCTGCTACAAATGATCTTGCGTACTTTGACTACATTCTTGACTGAGAAGTATAAATTGATTCTTATATCTATATAACAGAATGAAGTTTTATTAGTTTTAGTTCAGTAACTTTAGGCTCATTAAACAAGAGTGATAGATGAAGATGTTACTCTAAGATTTAACAGAATGGTTGAAATGGAGAAGTGTCACCAGGGTGTTATGTGATAGATGGATACCTACCAAAGTGAACGGCAAGTTCTATGGAACAGCTATAAGACACCAGCTATGTTATATGATAGTGAATGTTGGGTTGCTAAAGATCAATGTATACATAAAATGAGTGTTGAAGAGATGTAAATGCTAAGTTGGATGTGCAATCATACCAAATTAGGTAAGATTATAAATAACTACATTTGCTAGAAGGTGCGAAAGTTGCTTGAGATGGTTTGGACATGTTTTGCATTGACCTATAGATGCACATTCAGTAGGTGTGAAACTATGATAATTGAAGATGTTAAAAGGACACAAGGTAGACCTAAATCACATGGAAGAAAGTGGTCTTAAAAGACCTCCAAATGATTGGTATCAATACAGACTTAACGAAAGGCATGGAACAATGGAAGAAAATGATCCATAAATGTGAGTTGACAATAGGTTTTAGACTCGTATGGAACTTTTATTATTAGTAGGGGTGGTATCATTTATATATATACTTTTAACGTATTATTTATTTTTATTTTATTTATTATTATGATGATATGGTATGAAACCACGTATGTAGTAGTTATTTGTTGTTTATGATAATATAATGGTATGAGCTAAACTGAAGAAATGAGGATTCATATAGCAAATCCTAAATTGTTTGTGACAAGGACGTAGTAGTTGTTATTGTTGTTATCGTAACACACCTTCCTTTTTGAGAAAGTAACAAATGTTATCAATATCATCTGCACAAAGGCAATGTTGGATGCCATATTCACAATTCAAAGGGCAAAACCAGTGTATCATTGATTCTTCTTGGATTCTAAAATAGATTACGATTCATCTTTAAATTTCTCTTGTGCCAAAAATAGGACTATATATATCCTCAAAACATCTTGAGCTAGTCCATCATATGCATGCAAGGATTAGCTTCAATCTAATTCTTCTATCTGACACATCTACTGTTGAATACCTTCCTTTTTATGAAGTAAAGATCAAAGTAAGAAAGTCTATTATAAAATACCTTCCTTGTTACGCATCCCTTTTAATGGCATCCCAAACTATTTAGCATGAATTTTTTATTGAGCTGGTTTTGAGGGTAAAGAAACACCTGTCAAAATCTGAGAATTGATCATTAAACAAAAGCACATAACTTGGCAATTCTCTTCCGGGGCATTTCTAATAGAATACATCTAAATAAAGCACTTGCAGCTAAAGCTTAGGTTAAGTACAGATATTAGTGACCAACATTTCCTATAAGGAAATAATTAGTAGTGTTGTATAATGCGAACATCAGTACTTGATATTGCTAATGTATGTTCAATGGTGATAATTAATTTTTTCCTAGAACGGCTTATGTTAGATTTTTGTTAGGTCAACCGATCAAGACAATATTTGCTTACTCATTGAATTCACTATGTAAATTAAACATGAATATATCAACTAACATGCAGTTTTATGCAACCTTGCTTTATTTGTTTTTAAAAAATAGAGTGCTCTGGTATCTCATGGTGCAACAGCCAGAATTGTGTCCTATAAAAATAGATGATTAAGCATGGTAATGCCCAAAAGACTAGCTAAAGATATATTTTTAGGCAAAGCTTGACCATTTAGGAGTACAAAAGTCATAGTGTGCCATGACAAGAGTTACAGAAGTTCATAGACAAGATTGGAGATTAAAGTGGCTTGAGTCCTATGGTGCGTGGTGCTGCAGTGACAGGGTGAGCATCCATAAAAGCTGAAAAGACCACATTTTTAATCAATGCTGAAAAGACAAAATCCATATTGTGCAAAAAGGGGTTATTTAAAGATTGAGTACTTTGAATTCAAAAGTTGAAACAGAAATCACATTTCAACAAACTTAGCAGTGAACAACAAGTTGTATCAAGCACCAACACTTTTATAGAGAAAATGCATCAAATGGGGTCCCATTTTAAACAAAGTTTATACCGTGTGTTTTTACACATCAAAATCAAGTATCTACCAACTCCTACACATTTCAATATTTTCTCAATCATGTCTCTGGCAAGAGAGGCAGTTCACTCAAGATAATCTCATCATAAGGAGACTGCAGTTATGTTCTAGATGCTATTTATGTGAGGTTGAGGCAGAGACAATCAATCTATCTATCTCTTTTTTTTACACTGTAAGACAACAGATCTACTATGGAGGATTTTCATTAATCTAAGGGAGATAAGGTGGTCCATGCCAAGGTGAACCCAGGAAGTTTTAGCTTGATGGAACAAAGATGGAAACTTGTAAAGGGACGGAGAGATATGGAAGATTATCCCTGTCTGCGTTTGATGGACTGTTTGAAAGAAAAGAAATGAGAGGTGGTTTGAGGACAACAGAAGCTCTATGTGGAAGATGAAGATGATGGGTGTGTTTTTCAATTTTCCCATGTTAGGTTGGTCATATATTTTGACGAACATTTTCTCTGAGAAAACAAGCTACTCATTAATAATGACACAAATTCTGCTAGTGACATTCCACATTGATTGCGTGCTGCCCACCCTCCAACACACCTCATCTTCACCCACACCCCTAACTCCCCACACCCAATCTTCAATAATATCTATCAAAATTATATTCAAATGCTTTTAGAATGGTATTTTTTGCTTAACTAACAAACACAAAAAAAATAAATAAGAAACCTACTTATTTTCCTAAAAACACTTGCCAATTACTATGGAAAGCATTTTTCTTACTCCCGAACTGTTTGGTCCTTCTCTAATATTTATGTAAACAAGAATATACACAAGAAGCAGTGTATATTCCTGAGGTCTTAGATTACTTATGAGAGTCTAGGTGATAGGTTTTGTTGGAAGACAACTCATTTGCGATCATATGTAATTACACTTTTTGGTGTAGTTCATGTTTATAAAATACAAAATGTTACCTGAAATACTCTCTATAAATCAAAATGCATATCCGCACTATCAGTTAGAAAGATCTAAATATCACAAAAAGTTTATAATAAAATGAATAGCGAAAAAAAAAAAAACCACACATACCTCTCAGCTATACACTTGAGCAAGCCGTTATTACCAAAATACTCGATGTTAATTTTGGACAACTGACCCTGGCTGCGATCAACAGCAACGCGGCACGACTTGTGAAAGACAACATCCATTTCCATATCTTCTGGATTGCGCATGTCAATTACTCGCCACATGGAAGGGTCATGGCACACCTCCCACCAGCTATTGCAAACATTCTGTGCATTTAGCAATGTATCTACCACTCCCACACGGCGAAAGATGTCCGCCGTTATTTCTCGAGGAAGCTCCACCCACGGTGGCGACGGCGGTGGCGGCGGCGTGGCGGATGATGGTGCTGCTGCTTTCTGGGGAGGTTTCTGCTTGATTCTCCATTCATACCGTTTTGGCTTCGGCATTTTTTATTTTTTATTTTAGGGCTTTACCGCTTTTATTTTTACGGAGTAGCTGTTTATCACTGCAATTGAAGGAAGAAAAAGGAAAAAATCAAAATGCCTAAAGCATGGGTAATATTTTTGCCACTTATTTTTATACCATATATAAATAAAAACTATGCTATTTTTATACCATAAATAAACTATGCTAAACGCACATAATCTCTTTAATTTGTTCCAAAATTTTATTTTAATACTCCAATTTAATCTTATTTTATTTTAACTTTGCAATTTCATTTTTTATATATCATTTACACACAAGAAAATTATCATGTATATAAGTATTTATCTTCTTTTTTTATGAAAAGAACTTCGTATAAATCTTCAATACGAGTTAAACAAACATTAAAAGGATAAAAAAACATCCAATTAAATAATGCTATATAATTTATTTTCTCCAAACCATTCGAGTCGACTTATCATTTACATTAATCATGTATCAATTTGTCATCTTTGTGCAAAAAAAATTATTATGTAATTATGTTCAAACTACATAATTATTTTTGAGACCGATTAGTAATGGTGTAATATGTGTTAATTTAAATATCGAGTTTATGTTATTGTGAATAATTGAATATATATTTTTTTCAATCTATGTAGCAACAACAAAATATTTATCAACATTCCGATAATTCTAATTTTAGATTGTGGTATAACATTATTCTCCTAAATCTGACTCTTTACTTGTTATTTTAACATTTTATTTTAGTCCTTTATAATGTAAAATATAATGGATATTTTTAATTTTATATAAATGAAATGAATTATTATATAAAATAAAAGAATGTTATCATTAAAAAGTTAAATATAAAATGAGATTAAATGAAAAAGATAGGCGGATAAGTAAAATAGGTGAAGGGAAAAATAACATTGAAGAGAAGATATAGGAAATAAATAGGGAAGAAACTTATTAACCATAAAAAAATATCAAATATCAAAGTCAAATTAGCTTTCAAGTATTTTTAAAAATAAGTAATCTCGTCAATCTGTCTAGTTAATATTTTGTGCTGAAAGGATATGTAAAATTAAAATTAAAATGTTAAAATAAAACGAGATTAAGTTAAAATGACAAAAATAAAATTCAATGACGAGTTAAGAAAATTGTCCATGCACTTAGTCTTTGTATTGCTAATTTTACCATAACACTGTTGTGCATGTCGAGTAAAAAAATGCATATTATCATAAAATATTAACAATATTATTTAAGTATAATTCTGAACAACAAATTTACATGAAATAATATAATAGTTCTTAAATGTGTAGGGTAAAAAAATACATATTATCATAAAATAAAAGCGAAATAATTAAGTTGAATTTTGAATAACTAATTTTACACACAAAAAATAGATTATATATATGAATGATCATACTATACTTATTCATCAAATCTATGAACACAATCAATTAAAGTTCAAATAGTCCATGTAATTTATATATTTATTACAAATTGATTAGTCGCAAACGTAAAATCTAATGTATGATGATTAATATTTTCTTATAAATGTTATTCTTCGAATTTTTTTTACTGTATGAACTAGTTTGGATAGTTCTTACATTCCTTTTTTTTTTTTCCTTTTACACTATTGATAATTGAATTTAGATTTTGAAAGAAAATAATATCAAAAAATTACTTATTCACTAAATATTGTTTGTTTTAAAAATCTCTCAAATTACTGATATGATTCACACACTTATAATGATTGATTTATTATTCTTTATGGTGTTGCAACCTATCAAATATTTTAGCGTAATAAAAATACATAGCTTAGACACGTTGTTCTTCATTAATGATAAGAGAAAAATATTATTTATAATTTTTTAATTTTTTTACAATAATATTTCTATTTTCTAGGTAGAAAATGTCACAATTTTATAAGAAAATATTGACTAAGGAGATTTGTGGCAAAAATAATAATAATACAAGTACCAATTCATAAAAAAAAAAGATTCAACAAAATTAAAGAATCATATATTATATTAGAGGAACTAGAAGCTGCTATAAAGATGAAAAAGAGTCGAACAAATCTTTGTGGGGCTTGTGCTAAAAGAGAGAGGAGAAGAAAATCAAAAAAGAAAGAAATAAAAGAAATCCACGAATATGAAAGAAAAGGAAAAACAAGGAAATTCAATTGCTGAAATAAAAAATAAATAGCAACAATCGATTTTGAATGGTTAAGAAGGACATACCTTGAGTTTTAAATAGAAGCCTCCATTCTATTTTTGAGGGGAAAAGACAACACTTCGAATATTTTTAAGCTTTTCTTCTACTATTTTTTTCTGTTATTTTTTAAGACAAAAATTATTCTAGTTCATGTTTTTAATTAAAAGTGGAAATATTCGTCTTGGATATTTCTTTTATTTTCTTATTTAATGGAGAAAAATATTTCCATTAGCAGTACTAGTTTTATCATGGATTTTTTTTTGTTGTTGGAGAAATGATGAATTTTGATACTTCTATATAAAAGTAAGTATCAATCCAGCTTAAGCTTTATATTTGATTATTATATGTTTCATCGTGAGATGTTATTTAATTTATTAACACTTATCTATTATTTATTACATATTAATATATTACTAATTCTATAATCGAGAGAGACGGAAGAAGTAATAACAATAATTCAAGTATTGATTGATTGTTAATGTTTTAGTAACATCAACTTATTTATGTTATAATTAAATTTACACTTATTTGCAATAGCGAGAGATGAATCTATATATAATATAAAGCTAGATAAAAGAATAGTGTTGTGGACACCTCTCTTTGGCCAAGGATCCTATTTATCTTTTTTCTCATTTTTTTGACAATTTTTTCTATTTTTTATTTATTATTATTGTACAAAAATGAATGTGTCAATTATTACTCAATTTATTCATATTCTTTAATATAAAAACTTAATTGTGTTTATTTCCATTACTCCCATTACTTTTGATAATCACAACTCCTAATTCATATTAATAGTCATGTTCATGATATCTTTTGGTATTTCATCTTATGTCCAATAAATAGAGGCACTAGAAAATTTTCTTACAAAAAAATTGTTCAAGTTTATGTGTAGTATAGCTAGGGATTAACTAGGTGGAGTTTCCTCATCTTTTTGGCCAAGAATCACAACTTCTTTTATAACTTTATAAAATAGTATTTTATAGCTTATGTATCGCTTTAAGTTTTTTACACACATGATTTGATTATTTTATTGCAGGTGTTTTTTTTTGTTGTTGAAAGGAAAAAGTTCATCTTCTCCTTGATATTTGATAAACTGATAGAATTTCATTCTAACAGGCTCCCGCAAGATTGTTGGAGGAAATGTATAATTAGTATTTTTTATTTTCACGTAAGTCATAATTTTTATTACTTGAGTTTTATTGTGAGAATTTGACAAGAGTTTTATGAAATGCAAATTTTATATAATATAAAGCTAGATAAAAGAATAGTGTTGTGGACACCTCTCTTTGGCCAAGGATCATGTTGATCCTTTTTCTCATTTTTTTGACAATTTTTTTATTTTTTATTTAATATTATTGTACAAAAATTAATGTGTCAATTACTACTCAATTTATTCATATTCTTTAGAATAAAAATTTAATTGTGTTTATTTCCATTACTCCCATGACTTTTGATAACCATAACTCCTAATTCATATTAATAGTCATGTTCTTGATATCTTTTGATATTCCATATTATGTCCTATAAATAGAGGCATTAGAAAATTTTGTTACAAAAGAAATTGTCAAATTTATATGTATAGTAGAGCTAGGGATTAACTAGGTGGAGTTTACTCATCTTTTTGGCCAAGAATCACAATCTTTCTTATAAGTTTATAAAATAGTATCCTATAGCGTATAAATTGATTTTTTACTCACATGAGATTTGATTATTTTATTGTAGGTACTTCTTTTTTTGTTGAAAAGAAAAAGTTCATCTTCTCCTTGATATTTGACAAACGGATCAAATTTCATTCTAACAGGCACCCGTGAGATTATTGGAGGAAATGTATAATTATTATTTTTTATTTACATGTAAGTCGTAATTTTTACTAATTGAATTTTATTGTAAGAATTTGACAAGAGTTTCATGTAATGCAAATTTTATATTAAATGCTTAATTTTAAATTGCTAAAAAACTCATTTTTATTTATTTTTAATGCAAAACTTAATTGTCTTTATTTTCATTACCCCATGACTTTTTATTATTATAACCTCTAAAATAATTAATAGTCATATTCATGATATTATGTGTTATCCTATATTGTAGTCATGTAAATAAAGATATTATAGGACTTTGTCAAACGGAGCACATTAGCATTTTATATTGTTACTTTCTATGTTGATGCTTTGATTTGACATGAAAGAATAAGATGAAAGTTATTAAACGACGATTGTGGATTGTGGCTCGGAAGATTGTATATTGATTTCATATTTTTTTTAATGTGTTAATGATTAAGATCCCAAAAATGATGTTGCATAATTTATTTTAGTTCTCTCATGATTTTTCTTTATTTTGTATTATTTAATATAAAATTTTGATTGTCGTAAATTTATAATTTATTTTCGTTCACAGTAGTATGACTTTGTTGGACATAAATCTCTCTCTCTTTTTTTGGTTTTTACTTCCTCAAAAATGTTTAAATCTAATTTTTTCCCATGAATTTTCAATTACAAACCATTCACTAAACGTTTTAAATAACACTAAAAGTTATACAATAATGTCTTGAGTCTCTTAAGTTTTTCATCTTTATTCTAATATATAATCTTTGGCTAAGAATTCTATTTATTTTTTTATATAGTACAATTTCTCTATTTTTTTATTGTGGAATTATAAATATATCAATTAATCGTTCATTCATATTATTTATCGCAAAACTTAAGGATTGTTATTTTCATTACTCTCATAATTTTTAATATCATATCCTCTAAAAGAATTAATAGTCATATTCATGACATTATTTATTATTCATATTATAATCCTAAAAATAGAAGTATTGTAAGACTTTTGGAGAAATGATTATATTAGCCTTTTAAATTATTATGTTTTCGATACTTATTTTATTCATTTTTTAATTTAATTTGAAAAATAAAATGAAAACTATTGAATATTGATTGGCTTGTGGGAATGGATGTAGACAAGAGCTCGAAAGATTATGTATTGATTGTGTGTGTTTTTTATTTTTTATTTTTTAATGATTAAGATTATAAGAATGATGTTGTATTTTTTTGTTATAGTTCTTGATTTCTCTTTGTTTTATATTTTATATAAAAAAATTATTGTCGTAAGTTTGTATTTTCTTTTGATTTAAAATAGTAACTTATGACTTTGTTGGAAGTCATCTAACTACTAATCGAACATTTTCCTCTATGAAATCAATCATATGTCTATATAAATGTATAATAACATCTTATCGTGTTTGATAACCGCGCACAGAGCAGACAATTTCACTAGTAATATAATAATTAGTTATAACAAGTAAGATAATCGGAAGAGATTTACTAAGAAGAAAAAACATGCTTTAAGTTCAAGTACATTTTTCTAGTTCATAAATATTGCTATTTTGACAATTAAATTGTATAATCAAGAGTATTGCATTTAATCGTTCAACTTTAGTGATAAAATATAAATATAATCGCAAGAGATATTTATATTTTTATGAGTAATAGAAATCAAAGAATAAATTTTTACTTTATATAAATATATTGAGTGAAATTAGGATCCCAACATCTTTTAACATATTGTGAAAAACAAAAACATTTTCTCTACCTTTTTGTTTTTGTATTGGTAATTAATTAATTCGCCATTCAATTAATTATGATTTTCTTACTAAATATGAAATATATTCATAGTTTATGTATTTATGAAATACAATGACAATTTATTTTAAAAGATCACGAAATATGTTTATTTCATGCTGAAGAGAAATATAATATATCCATATACAAGAGAAATACAATGTATCTATGTCATTGCATATTCACATAAGGGAAAATCACTTGCGTGTACACTTTTTAAAAAATATTTACGACATTTGTCAACATTATTCTTTTAACTATATATAACAATTTGGCTGAATGATAGTATTACTAAAAGTTGTGAATGACAGCACTTTTTGCTAAGTTCAAAGGAACAAGATTGTTTGAGTATTGCTAAAAGTTGACAAAAATGGTAATAAATTAAAAGTATACTTAAAAGTGGTAATTATTAAATAAAAGACATCCACTTATGTAATTTTTCCTTCACATAATACCGATATTTTGTGAGATATTTGTTTTCAATGAAAGCATTTTACATGAAAAACATTTTCGTTCATACCGAACATTAGGGGTGTTCACGGTTTGGATAAAAATCGATCCAAACCGATAAAATAAAACCGATTTTATTTGGGTTTGGTTTGGTTTGATTTTAGATTTTTGAAAACCGATAGTAATTGGTTTGGTTATGGTTTTATTCGAAAAAACCGAAGAAATAACCAAACCGAACCGATGAATTATATACATATATTTTGTTAATATACATACTCAATTTATTATTTTTATAAACAATTTTAAAGATCTTATACATATTTTCATTAAAATTTCTTTATAATTTACTTATTGAAAGCAAAAATGCCCAAGATGAAACATTTATCTTATTGATTTCATGTATATGAGTGTCTATGTCAATTATTTGTGGGACTGAAAATGTTATTGTCTCTTCCTTCTAGGCCAATATAGTGAATTTTAAAGCTTTATTGATAGTAAATTTAGTGATTGAAAGTTTAGTAATTTAAGTCATTCTAACTATTTTTCGTTTTGAATAAATTGTTTATTTTATTTTTGTGTATGGTTAATGACCGAATAATCGAACCAAACCAAACCGATAAATGTATATTATATTTG
>NW_006239075.1:259336-291462 GCF_000226075.1 Solanum tuberosum | reverse complement strand
TAACCGAACCGAACCGATGAATTATATACATATATTTTATTAATATACATACTTAATATATTATTTTTATAAACAATTTTAAAGATCTTATACATATTTTCATTAAAATTTCTTTATAATTTACTTATTGAAAGCAAAAATGCCCAAGATGAAACATTTATCTTATTGATTTCATGTATATGAGTGTCTATGTCAATTCTTTGTGGGACTGAAAATGTTATTGTCTCTTCCTTCTAGGCCAATATAGTGAATTTTAAAGCTTTATTGATAGTAAATTTAGTGATTGAAAGTTTAGTAATTTAAGTCATTCTGACTATTTTTCATTTTGAATGGATTGTTGTCACTTTTTTCACATTTTAAATGAATTGTTTCTTTTATTTTTGTGTATGGTTAATAACCGAACCAACCAAACCGAAACCAATAATCACCAAACCGATAAATGTATATTATATTTGGTTTGGTTTGGTTTTGATAATTTTAAAATCGATTAAGTTGATTTGGTTTTGATTTTGACCAATAACCGATCCAAACCAACCCGTGAACACGGCTACCGAACATATCCATAGAAGCTATATTTGTTAGTTTATCTCAGGGACCCTTCGTGCAATTTGTTCGATAGAAAGGCCCGTATCTAATGTAGTTACACGGCCCAACTTACTTGGGCCCAAAACAAATTGATAGTATTTAAGAGATTGTATCTTCATCTCCTTAGGGTTTAACACACACACCTCTCGCCGGCAGCTATTCAATCGGAAAACCGCCAAAATGGTTTGTTTTATCTCTCTGTTAATTCTTGCCAATGGTGTTTAGCTCATTGTTTGTTGTCTGACAGATCAGTTTGTATTGTAGTCTTCATCGATTTTGTTCTAGGTCTAGAATGTACTGTATCAGTTTTACCTTTGCTAATTGTTTGCTATATGCGTAATGCATCAACTACTATATTCGTGGTTGTTCCTTGTGATTCATTCCCTCAAATGTATGGTGTTGATCCCAAGTGGTGCTGGTTAATTTTAGGGCTCGTAAGTGGAAATAATCAATTGCATTAGTTACTGTCGCCACTCGCCACTAGATATCAGTAGGTCATTTTTTTGAATTGTATTTTGCAGTCACAACTTCGAATGTGATTTCTCTTACTCTTTGTTTGTGTTGTATTGTATCTTACTTAATTGTTTTAATGAGTACAACATTTTGGATAGATTATATTCCTCTACTACTATAGTCTATAGAGGTGTTTTAATTGATATAATAAAATTCTTAAATAATTTGTTAAGATAGAGATAGAAAATAAATAAATCAATCAGACCAAATTGGTGTTACACAAAATACTAACACCCTTCATACTTACCTAAGTATGTGTTTGCCCATGAAACGTTTCAACTTTTTCGGTAGTTGGTACTCTTGAATTCAACTTGAAGTTATTCCAAAATTTTCATGAATTTGATTAACAACAAAAATATGTTTTCACTACAAAATTCTCATGTAATGTCAAGTATCATTCTTTTTTACTTTGAAAAAAAAACTGCTACTTTTCTAATTTCAAAATGAAACATGGCCAAATGTCCTGATTTAAAGATCCAATAAAATAAAGTTTTAAGAAATAATCAAAACAGATATTGTATTTAACTACACAATATTATATGTAACAACAATCCAAAAAAGCTTATGCTTTTGACAATGAAATTTCTGTAGTATAGTTCACGTTGTTTACTCTATGAATTGAAAAATTGTTCTTTACCTATGTGAAAGAACACGCTTCTAGCTTTGTCTGACATGGATAGATTTTAATATAAAGCTGTGTAATAGCTCCCCTTCTATTTTTGGTAAATTGACTTTTGTTCTTTCAGCTTTCATTTATACGAGTGGTAAGATTTTTGCATTTAGGCTTTGTAAACATCATACGAAAGTGAATTTCGTAACTTCTTCTTTATGTATAGGCAAGAGGGTTGAAGAAACATTTGAAGAGGCTCAATGCGCCTAAGCATTGGATGCTTGATAAACTTGGAGGTGCTTTTGTAAGTGACATCTCTTTCCCTTTAAGTCTTTTTTTTTTTGAATAATACAACTTAGTTTCCTGCTTCTTGACTTTACTGTTCTCTTCCGTAGGCTCCCAAGCCTTCTTCTGGTCCACACAAATCAAGGGAATGTTTGCCATTGGTTATTATCCTCAGGAACAGGTTGAAATATGCTTTGACATACCGTGAGGTCATTTCAATCTTGATGCAACGCCAAGTTATGGTTGATGGGAAGGTTAGGACAGATAAGACTTACCCTGCTGGTTTCATGGGTATGAACACCTCCATTAGATTGTTTTTTCATTTCATAACCTTTAGATTATATTTTCCTTATTTCTGTACCGTCTAGGTTTTGTTCATTTCCAGACAAAAGTAATAATACTGATTCATCTATATACACATGCTTTCACATTTCTAAAGACAATTGTTGATCACTGTCTACAAATTTTTTCATTAAAAATCATTTTGTCTTGTCTCTTTTATTTCTTTTTTTCTTGTTGCTATGTGTGTTGAATCCCTTGACAAATTGGTAATTCTCATAGTTTCTTCATATAGATGTTGTTACGATTCCAAAGACGAATGAGAGCTTCCGACTTCTTTATGACACTAAGGGTCGGTTCCGTCTCCACTCACTCAGAGATGAGGAAGCCAAGGTTTGATTTTCATATTTTTGAATTTTTGTGTTGACGGAACTGAGTAGATAATTGTAAAATGTTTAGCTCATCTGATCCTGTTTCCTTTGGATGCTGTGCTGTTGGAGTAGTCACATTGTTTTCTGCTCTTTGCAGTTCAAACTTTGCAAGGTTCGATCTGTGCAGTTTGGACAGAAGGGAATCCCATATCTCAACACTTATGATGGAAGAACAATCCGCTACCCTGATCCCCTCATCAAGGCCAATGACACCATCAAGCTGGACTTAGATTCCAATAAGATTGTTGACTTCATCAAATTTGATGTTGGTAATGTGGTCATGGTTACTGGTGGTAGAAACAGGGGGCGTGTTGGAATTCTTAAGAATAGAGAGAAGCACAAGGGTAGCTTTGAGACAGTTCACATTCAGGATTCCCTGGGGCATGAGTTTGCTACCCGTTTGGGAAATGTGTTCACTCTTGGTAAAGGTAGTAAGCCATGGGTGTCTCTACCTAAGGGTAAAGGTATCAAGTTATCTATCATTGAAGAGGCTCGCAAGAGGATGGCTACTCAATCAGCTACAACTGCTTAAAAATGATAGGTTGAACTTGAGATGAATTTAATAGATTGGGCCATGTTTCTCTTTGTTTAGAGGGATGACATTCTTATTTTGTGTGTTGCATTTCAACATCTGTGTACTCGGTACTGATTTACTTGCCTTCTTTTGTCGGGAAAAAAGGTAGACTGAGTTGAGATCAATCAGTTGCCTTTTATGTGATAGTATTTTATTGCGACAGAGTTTAAGGACCTTGTCCATTAGTATATTCACTTATTTCAAAATGAGTTTTTGGTTGTAATATTTTCAAATCTAACCTGGAGTTGGATTCCAAATTTGGTTTAGTGCAGTAAACCTGATTCCTAGTTTCATTTTCATAAACTTCATATAAAGTGGGCTCTTTTGTCCAGCAAATAGTATAATCAAACATAACTGTCTAATTTGATAAATTTTCGGAATCTATTTCCAAATGATTTTTGATTTCGATGTAATTTTGTGTTCTTTTTGTTAATGAGTTATTTCACCAGAGTTAAAATGAGAAGTTTAGTTATAAATTATTTAGCATATCACTTAACTGAGTGAGTACAATCAAGTATTAATGACTCTTGATAATGGTTAACATAATCCATTATTTATTATTAACGGGAAGGGAAAGTGGAAATTGTGTGTTCTCACCAACAAGATGAAAGTTTTCCAGTCGAAGTTATTATATGCTTCTCTAGATGCAATTAGTTTTCTAGTGACAACTCTTTAAGGCAAAAGATCAACTAAAACTATTTAGTTCATAAATAGTGATTTTATTTCTGCTAATTTAAGTGTCCAAATCCATTTTATGTATAGGTGTTAAGATTGAATACAAAGTTTAAAGAAATTATCTCTGAAAATCGATGATATGAAAAGTTTGACATGTCTATTCATTTTCCTTTTTATATAAAAAAAAAACTTCAATGTCAAGTGGGTGCTTTGCAAATAGTTAGTACAACATAAATCGCAGTAAGTTATATTTGGCACAAAACGAACACTTAGTAGACATAAAAATGCACAACTTGGTACGCCTTAGTAGAAATAAACATGGTGTTTAACGAAAGAGCAAATAGAACCTAACGGTAAACTCTCACGTCAATTCCATCACAATAGTAAATTGTTGCCTGCATAACAAAATAGAATGTTATACTTGGTTTTCAAGCTAGAAATAAGGAGATGCATCCTATTAGGTGTATTTACTACCAAATTCAAAGTCTTATTACATAGCTTGAACATCATTATTTCAGATAAATATAGAGGCTATGTTTGTTGGGCCGCATAAACGAAGTTACTCAGCCCGTGTAATTTGTTGGATAAATAAGGCCCATATTCTGGGTGATTTAGACGGCCCAACATGCTTTAGGCCCAAAACAAATTGGGCGTATGAGGTATGTACTATAGTATTTAAGAGATTGTATCTTCATCTCGTTAGGGTTTAAGACACACACCTCTCGCCGGTAGCCGTCACTCGTGCCAGCTAATCAGTCGGAAAACCGCCAAAATGGTTTGTTTTCTCTCTCTGTTAATTCATCTCGTCAATGTTGTTTAGCTTATTGTGTGTTGCCTGATAGATCAGTTGTATTTTAATCTTCATGGCTTTTGTTCCAGGTCTAGACTGTACTGTATCAGTTATACCTTTGCTAATTGTTTGCTATTTGCGTAATGCATCTGAGATAATATTCTTGGATGTTCCTTTCGATTTATGCGCTCAAATGTATGTGTTGATCTCAAGTGCTGCTGGTTAATTTTAGGGCTCGTATGTGGAAATAATCAATTGCATTAGTTACTGTGGCCAATAGTGTATACAGTTTTTTCTAATTGTATTTTGCTGTCATTGTGATTGCTGTTGCACTCTGTGTTGTGCTGTATCCTACTGGATTGTTTCAATGAATACAACATTTCGATAGATTTTATGGTTCTACAGATAGAGCTACTTTAAAAAATTAATTTTAAGACAAAATAAGATTACTAAATAATTAGTAAAGACATAGTGAGTAAATAAATAAATCAGGCCAAATTGGTCGTTACACAAAGTGAAACCAATACCTAACTGTTGATTTAATGATAGCTTAGGATTTGGACAATGAAATTGTGTAGTATAGTTCAAGTTGTTTACTAGATGTATTGAAAAAACGTTCTTTACCTTTGTGAAAGAACATGTTTCTAGCGTTGTTTGACATGGATAAATATTAATAAAAAGCTGTGGAATAGCTCCCCTTTTTATTTTTGGTAAATTGACTTTTGTTCTTTCAGCTTTCATTTATATAAGTGGTAAGATTTTTGCATTTAGGCTTTGGAAACATTATACTAAAGTGAATTTCGTAACTTCTTCTCTATATATAGGCAAGAGGGTTGAAGAAACATTTGAAGAGGCTCAATGCGCCTAAGCATTGGATGCTTGATAAACTTGGAGGTGCTTTTGTAAGTGACGTGTCTTTCCCTTGGGTCTTTGTTTTAATAGAACTACTTAGTTTCCTGCTTCTTGACTTTACTGTTCTCTTTGGTCTCTACTGCAGGCTCCCAAGCCTTCTTCTGGTCCACATAAATCAAGGGAATGTTTGCCATTGGTTATTATCCTCAGGAACAGGTTGAAATATGCTTTGACATACCGTGAGGTCATTTCTATCTTGATGCAACGCCAAGTTATGGTTGATGGGAAAGTTAGGACAGATAAGACTTACCCTGCTGGTTTCATGGGTAAGAACACCTCCATTAGATTGTTTTTTCATTTCATAACCTTTAGATTATGTTTTCCTTATCTGTACTGTCTAGGTTTTGTTCATTTCCAGACGAAAGTAATACTCTACTGATTCATCTATATACACATGCTTTCACAGTTCCAAAGACAATTGTTGATCCAAGTGTCTACAAGTTTTTTCATTAAAAATCATTGTCTCATCTCTGTTATTTCATTTTTTCTTGTTTCTATGCTTGTTGAATCCCTTGACAAATTGGTAATGCTGTTATTTTCTTTGTGTAGATGTTGTTACTATTCCAAAGACAAATGAGAGTTTCCGACTTCTTTATGACACTAAGGGTCGGTTCCGTCTCCACTCACTCAGAGATGAGGAGGCCAAGGTTTGAACCTGTTTCCTGCTCCTTTATTCCGGTTTCCTTTGGATGCCGTGCTGTTTAAGTAGTGACCTTGTTTTCTGCTCTTTGCAGTTGAAACTTTGTAAGGTTCGATCAGTGCAGTTTGGACAGAAAGGGATCCCATATCTCAACACTTATGATGGAAGAACAATCCGCTACCCTGATCCCCTCATCAAGGCCAATGACACCATCAAGCTTGACTTAGATTCCAATAAGATTGTTGACTTCATCAAATTTGATGTTGGAAATGTGGTCATGGTTACTGGTGGTAGAAACAGGGGGCGTGTTGGAATTCTTAAGAACAGAGAGAAGCACAAGGGTAGCTTTGAGACAGTTCACATTCAGGATTCCCTGGGGCATGAGTTTGCTACCCGTTTGGGAAATGTGTTCACTCTTGGTAAAGGTAGTAAGCCATGGGTGTCTCTACCTAAGGGTAAAGGTATCAAGTTATCTATCATTGAAGAGGCTCGCAAGAGGATGGCTACTCAATCAGCTACAACTGCTTAAAAATGATGGGTTGAACTTGTGATAAATTTAACAGGTTGGGCCATGTTTCTCTTTGTTTAGAGATACCAATCTTATTCTGTATGTTGGATTTTAACATTTTTGTACTCGGTACCGTTTAACTTTGTTTTGTTGGGAAAAGAGGTTGACTGAGTTTAAGATCATTCATTTGCTTTTTATATGATAGTTTTTTGTTGGTCGCTTAGTTTAATTGCCTTGGCCATGAGATCATTCATTTATTTCAAAATGAGATTTTGGTTATAAAATTTTCAAATCCAACCTGGAGTTGGATTTCAAATTTTGTTTAGTGCTCTAAACATGTTTTCTTTCTCTGTTCTCATAAATTTTAAATAAATTGCTCTCTTTTCTCCCGAAAAAAAAGTATAATAAAGCACAATTGCATCTTCAATCACATCCACATCAAGAATGTGGAAGTTTTCCTACGTAAAAATTGTTAGTCTTCCGGTGATAATTTTTCAAGGCAAAAGATCACCTATAAATTCATTTAAACTTTATTTAGTTCGAACATGTAGTGATTTTATTTCTGCTACTGTAAGTATCCAAATCCATTTTATTTAAAGGTGATTTGATTGGATATACTTATCGTTGAAAATCGATGATATGATAAGTTTCACATGTCTTTTCGTTTTCTTTTGTTACAAAAAAAGAACTTTACTATCAACCAAAATGCTAAACGTTGTAGTAAGATTAATTTAGACACAATCCAGCACTTAGTAGACATAAACATGCATAACTAGGTACGCCTTTGTAGAAATAAACATGGTGTTCAACGAAAGAGTGAACAAAACCCAACACAGAAATTGGAGCATGCAATGTAACCTCTCAGGACAATTCCAACATTATAGTATATTGTTGCCTGCATAGCACAATAGAATGTTATAAAACAAAACAAGTATGTCAGTATCCATTTGAATACTCTAGTTAACAAGAGGAGTGTTGAGTTTTTTCTTGACAATTTGGCCATTGACTTCTGAAATGATTGAAACTTCCTTGACATGAGTGACTTTCCACTTATCTCTACTCTGCAATTTATGAGCGAAAAAGAGGGACATGCCCATAAGGGTGAGATCATCAAGGCTAGTAAGGTGATTGAAGCCATCTGGTAAGTTAGTTAGCCTTGGACAATTAGCTATCAGAAGAAACTGAATTTCTGGCATAGAACCCTTCTCAATAGGCATCCAAGTAGTCCAATTTTCCATGCCAAGAATCCTCAACAGTTTGAGCTTAGGAAATCCTCCCGGAGGGATGTTAACGATGCTGTTTACGTAAGCTGAAGATGCTAATGTCAGAATAGCTAGGCTTGGAAGCTTTCCAAGTATAGGAAATGGATCTTCTGTTAAGAAGTTCTTGAAAAGGTACAATGAGTGAAGGCAACTAAGAGAATCGAACCATCCTGGCAGTTTTTTCATATGGACTTGGAGTTTGAGTTTCTCTAAGTGCTTAGTGGACTTTGTGAGCGATTCCATTTGTATGTTTTGCTCAAATGGACTCTCACTTAACACTGTTAAGGACCTCAACTTGCTCATCCTTTCTAATGATTGGCAAAAATCTCCGCTGTTGGCTTGTGTCATTTTCCCTATGTAGACTTTCCTCAAGCTTGTTAAACTTCTAAGTTGTTTAACTAAGTCTTCATCTGATTCAATTCCAGATAGTGTTTGTAGCTTCACAAAGTCTTTTCCCCCACTAGCCATCTTCACAAATCCATTTTCTCTGTCACGGAAACTTGACAGGAGAAGATGTCTTAAGTGTTGCAGCTCATTGATTCCAGCAGGCAAATGTTTAACTTCCGTGTTTCTCACATCCAATGTCTGTAGATTCCTCAAATTCTTCACTGATTTTGGAAGTTCGTTTATCAAAGTCCCTCTTAAATCTAAGTACCGGAGATGAATCAAATTACCAATCTCATTTGGTAGTTTTTCTAGAGGAGCATATTGTAAATCTACAACTCTTACCAATCTGAGCTGCCTTAGCAGTTTTTGTAGAGCAGAAAATGACAATTCATTTATTCTAAAAAAGAGAAGGGACCTCAGATTCAACTTACTGATGTCTGAGGGGATACTATCTGCATCTTCATAGATTGCAAGTCTCCTTTGTCTCTCTTGAATGGTCTTGTCGACTTCTTCTATGATGGATCCAAATTTCTCTTCCTGTAGCATTTGATTGGCCACATCACGCACTAGATCATGCAGCTTGCACGCTTTCACCACATCTCGAGCATGTATAGTGACTGCTTGAATCATACTCCTGTCAGTAAGCTGCACAAAGTAATGGTTCGCGACCTCTTCCTCTGTTCTCTGAGCAGTTCCCTCAACAAACCCCTCGGCCACCCACATTCGGATCAGCCTTTTCCTTCCAATCTCATAGTCCTCAGGGAACAAACCGAGATAAAGGAAACAATACTTGAGGTAAAATGGAAGGTGAATATAGCTGAACAACAAGGCCTTGTTTAGACGCTCAATGTCTCGGTTATGGTTGAATTCCCAATCTAAGGTATCAAGAACAGATTGCCACACACGAGTATTTCTTCCCTTACACGACAATAAGCCTCCGATGGCCACAATTGCAAGAGGCAAACCTCCACATTTTCTCACTATGGCCTCCGCGAATTCCTTCAAGTCATCAGGACAAGTCCCCTGAGATGATCGAAACGCCTTCTTGCAAAAGATTCTCCAAGATAATTCATAAGGGAGGGGTTGGAGATCATAGATGTGGAAATTATCCTCAAGAGGAGATGCTATACCGCGAAGTCTTGTTGTAATTATGATTCGCCCTTTTCTTCGTGGAAATGCATGTTTAAGCTCTTCCCATAGGTTATCATCCCATATATCATCAAGAACCAGCAAGTACTTCTTGTCTTGCAAGTAGTCATTGATCCTCTCCAGTAACCATCCCTCATCCATGGCACCCATTACATCCAGAGCTGGCTCTCCTCTACTAGCTATGAATCCAAAGAGGATGTGTTTCAAGACATCCTTTAAATTACAAGATTGTGACACGAAAACCCAAGAATGGCAATCAAACAACGCTTTTGACTTCTTGAAAACTTCTTTCACAAGAGTAGTTTTGCCCAAACCCCCCATACCAAACACTGAAACCGCGAGGAAATTCTTCACATTCCCTTCTAATACGAGTTTCATTAGCTGTTCAACATCATGTTCAATTCCCACAATATCGTCTTCTCGAACAAAAGGGGATGCTGCACCAGGCCCTCTAGAGGACATCCCACCAGTGCCTCTATAGCTACTAGCTGCTAATGCATCTTCACACATCATTAATCCATTGATAACATATCTATCTTTTCTTTCTTTGACTTCAATGACTTGTTTCTTGAGTTTTCTAATATGAGAGCCAATTTGATACCTTATTTTCAAGTACTTAAAGAAGTATAAGCTATTCCAATGAGTAGCAGCCATTTGAATAAGAAATTCATCAATAACATCTTCAGCATTAAAAGCCAAGATTCTTACCTCTTTTACCCAACCAGCCACAGTTTCATCTCTCTGTTGCCTCTTGTCAGCATCTTTTAGAAAAGCTACCATGGCTTCAAACTCTTTCTTCATCCACTCAATTTCATCTTGCACACCTGATAGAACATTTCCTTCTTGTATTAACTGATAGCCTAGCCTTCTCAGAAAGAATATGATTGCAGCTTCAGCCATGTCTCTAGACTTGCTTTCACCTTTTGAGATCAGATTGATCCAAGTCAACTTCTCTATTTTCAATGTTGATTTGAGGTATTTTTGTTCTTGTTTTCCTTTTGGACAGATAAAATAATTAGAAGAATAACTGTGGCATCCTTTTTTTTGTGTGTGGATGTGGAGAGGGGGTGGGTAGTAGGGAAACAACAAAGAAATACCCTTTTTGCTTATAGAAAAAGACCTAAAATAACCCTTAAACTATTGAAATTGGCACAAAGATATCATCCATTGACCCATTGGCTCCATAATATCCCAAAAATCTTAAAACTATTGAAATTGGTATAAAGATATCCTCCGTTACCTATTGGCTTCATAATATCCCAACGTCAATCTTTATGGACCTATAATGTCCTTATTGCATATAAGCCCTATTAGCAAATATAATAAGAGTTCTCATTTAATACGTGACACCCTCTGATTCATTGGGAATTTAATCCCATTTTTTTTTTTGGGTTTTTCACCCAATATCGATACTACATTAGAGTTCAATTAATCTGAATTTGCGTCAAGGGCCCCATTTGGGGGTACAGCTCCCTACCACCCATCCACTCTTTTTTTTTTGGATTCACTATACGGAAGGTAACTTAAAAGCTACTACACCCTCTGAAACATAAGTACCAAAAATACTCCATTGTTAAACTTGAAACAACTACAAGACATTGGAGTTGATATTAAATAGAAGATAATATCTGCTTCTAATTTTTGGTTAATATACCAACCGTGTCTTCAAAAGTAGTTCACATTGTGTGCTGGATACAAGCTACTACACTAGCATTCTCCATTTTTCATTTGCTTTACAGGATAATCCAAAGTACATTCACAAAAACATACCCAAAGCTTTCTATAAAAAATCTACACTTCTGGGGCGAAGATCTTCAGCAGATGCTGCTTAAGCGTCACAGCAGCATCAACAAACAACTGTTTTGCAGTTAGTTGGTCTTGTTGCCACATCTTATCAATCACCCAATATACGCTCATGTTCACCGACTTCATCATAGGGAAAGATGCTGCTGCTGGAATCAACAGATCTTTGTTGATGGGGATGAAAATAATTTGCTTATCCTGCAAGGAAGAAACAAATTCTCTATCATTGACGAAATAACCTGGACCATCTTGTAAAAAAGTAACTAAAATCTGCAACTGAGGGTTTCTTGCATACTCATGTATCTATGATCATAATTTGCCCGGGTAGTCTAGAATTTGATGCATCAACATGGAAGTTTTTTTTGGCTTACAAACTTATTTTTGTTAATTTAGATGGTATGAATGGCCAATAATCAGGACAAATCATAAGATTGTGAAAGTACAGAGTTCAAGGGGTGTTCTTGTTGCAAAGTCGGATTACAAGTTATGGGCTTTTACAATGATTTTTTTGCATGATGCCTCATCAAGTCGAAACAAAGGTTATTTGAATGTATGTACAGTACATGCACAGAACACAGATGCATTTCACCTAAAGAAGTTTATGTCAAGCACCTCTGTTTCCATTTTCCAGACGAATGAGCTCACCTTGATAGCCTGGGGCATCTATCAGCCTCACTCATCCTCGTCAAAGTCCATAAGGAAGTCTGTTAAATTTTCAGAATCGTCTACAGCTTCCTCCAGAGACATGTCTTTGTTTTTGGGTTTACCCTGCAAGGTCATGAAGTGCATGCTGTTGTGAAACTCCAAATACAAATTACATTAAGAAGAAGACAATTGGGTTGAACTTCCGCCACCATTTTTAAATTTATTTTTTCATGAATTTCTCAGAGAAAAAAGAAGGGAGGGGAGGGAGGTGGGTCTGAAGGAGTGGCTCATTCTATTGTATAAAATTTGTATTCCATTATCTCTAAGCACACAGGGAAATTTCCTTAGGGGAATGATTTGCTACAAACTGGAGGGGTCAAATGGGCGGGTTGGGCTGAGTTTGAGAATGTTAAAATGGGTTGAGTTAATAAATGGGCGGGTCATTGACCCGCTTAAATGTTGTTTGGGCTGAAATGCGCTAAAAATCGGGTTATAACCCAACCTGCTCAATTCTTACTAAGTTTTAAATTCAAAGTTTGTTTCTAATAATTTGTTATGAGTACTTAATAAAACTTTCCTTATATTATGACTAATGGACATGCTTGCCTATACAACTGGGGGAGGTGAAGGAAGTAATGCTGAAAATTAAAAGGAAGAAATGGAAGCAGTTTCAGAAACAAGTGATAGCTGCGAGTTGGGGGGCAATGATCTACCATACTTGGAGAGCCCGGAACTGGAAATTTTTCAAAGGAGTACATATAAAAACAGCTGACATACACACACAAATTAAGAGGGAGAGGGAGATTTTACATAGAATAGACGTACTTAGTTCATCAAAGAGAGCTAGCAGATGTAGTGTTTTTTTGCAAAGGCTGAAAGTGTAACTAGTTTTGTGTTTTGTTGGAGGCTTGAGCTGCCGTGTTGTGCTCAAGGGCTCTTTAGGTGTATGTTTTTTCTTTAGTAATGGTAGTGTTTACATGGTTACCAAAAAAAAAGCATATAAAATTAAAAAAATGTTTTTTATATTTAGACAATATTTTTTTTTTTTTTATAACAAGGGAAACCCGCAGTCGCTACCCTTTTGGTGCGCACAGGGTAAAACCCCCGCTCCTATGCAATAGCTCGCAAACCACATAGGAGAGGTAACCCGCACTAGGCAAGCCTGATGCGACGAGCTTGACCCAGAAGGCAAACCCCTTGCTTTCGCTGGCAAGGGGTTTCGAACTTGAGACCTCCAATATGGAAGTCCCAAGCTCAAACCACTGGGCCACCTCGAAGGATTATTTAGACAATATTTCTCATGCTGCATATTACCCCAATTTTAAAATAGGCTGAACTAAGTGGTTCAAAATGAGCCCAGCTAATCAAATTAACAGGTCATTAACCCACCAAACATTAATGGCTTGGGCGGGTCATGATTATTTGGGCTGATTTTGCCACCCCTACTACAAACCATGTAGCAAAGGACATATAGAACGAAAAAACAGCAGTTTTAGACTTTTAGGTAAGTCTAGACATCAAGTAAAACCAGATTGTTTACCAAATATATAGCATAGCAGTATATAACAAAATCAATCACCCTTTCAATGGTTTCAACAAATTGAGCCATAAGATCAGAAAGGAAACCAATAAATCGATGATCAGTAGAAAGGAAATTACCTTTGATTTGCTAAGCTCGGGATTACTTTTCAAAACACTCCAATTGCGTGTAATTTTCTCATCCTCCTCTTCACCTTCAGCCTCACTTCCTTCTTCTTCATCCTGAACCACCAAGAGAAGTTACTTAACATAAAACTAATGATTAATATACAAGGTCAACGTAGCAAATTAGAAAATTTAGAAGTTCAGAATGAAGCAAAACAAAGTTCATCAAACATCAAAATTAAAACAAAGTAAAAATAAGAATGATCTCACATCATTTTCACCAATGTCAACAGCTCTTGCCATAGCTTCATCAATTTCTGCCACCTGTTGCAGAGAAGAAAGTACTTTTACTGAATAGATTCAAGGAAAAGGAGACGGGGTACTAATGGTAAGCAATCTGATTGTTGATGATTGTAAGATTATTTGATGCATATGAAAAGAATGAAGAATGAAGTAGACAACAGTATGCTAAAGTTACATTTTTTCAATTTTATGTGCAAGCTAACTGCAACATATTTATGCCTGGGATCTAGAGTAGTTTTGCTTGTACATCCTAAAAAGAAAATTCTTTCAAGAGAGGTAGGTGTATTATAAGATATCACACCAAGAAGGTGCAATTAAAAGTATTTACAGTCAACCCAGAGAGTGTATCCCTTCCTATTCTTTAAGAGTATCTATGAATTCTATCACTGCTTCAACATCATTTGCATCTATCATTTCTCTCTCCTTAAAAAGTAAATTCTAGAAACAACAAATAGATAACTATTCAATTGAAGCTTTTTACATTTCTAACAATTCGTTAGCAGCAATGCAATAAAACAGCAAATGCAACTGCAAGGAATAGTACTTTTTACACAAAACTCAGAGAATGAAACGAAGTATTGTAAATACCTACGAAAAGTTATTACCTCAATTTCTTCCGTCTTCTCTTTGGCCAGAATTTTCTCTAGCTCCTCTCTTGATATTATTTTGCCATGCTGATAACAAAATGTTCCGACAAAACCCGGAACATAAATCAGTAAATGATAGGCTAATAAAACATAATCACTAAAACAGGTATATCACTTTTGTATTTCTGATTGTAAGTATTACTGGAATACGTCCTGAGTATTCCTGTGTTTATAATACAAGTTACCTTTTCAAAAAAAAAAAAAAAACAGGTATATCAACTCTATACACAGCCGATAACAACTATACTTGTAGCCTTTTGTTTTTGAGTTAACATGACAGCTAAAGAAGTATGCTACAACATATTTACCATACAAACAGTTATCTCCAACCACCAAACCTAATCTAGAATTCTTTTGATTAGATTCATCACATTCACAAAGCCCAGTAAAGTCAAATCTTCATCAAGTGGACCTATCAGCAAGATTTGGCTTGACTTAACTGGCAATTTTTTGAGATAAAGGCAATTCCATCTCAATTTTCTTTGACTTACCTTCATCTACCAGACCTTTTGCCTAATTTAAAACTTTCCTGATCTCAAAAGTAAAACTAACACATTTAGAAGAGATGTTATTCATATACCTCATTAGCTATATACACCTAGTTGTTTGCTCATAACAATTTGACAAACTGCATATCCCTCAAGTCTCAATTAATCAACTAAGCCTTGATACCAAATTAGTTGGAATCAGCTGAATGAATCCTCTATATGTCCCTGAGGGGATGACTAAGCAGTTGACATATAGAAATAACAACTTCAAGATTCTAACTACAACATTCAGTGTGAGCCCATCTGCCCTAAACTTGGTGGTTGTAGCAGGCTGCTCGTGAATTAGTTGATGCGCACACAAACTGGCCCGAAAACTGTCATCATTTATAAATTCATTTGCATCTATTCCACTCTATATGAATCCATTGCCTCATCTTTTAACACAATTTTAAGGATGCTCTAATACCAGCCTATGTCTCATTCTTAGCTCTAAAGGATTATAAATCTCTCATTAGAATAAGCATGGGATCTCATGTAAGTGGCACAACAACAATGAATCCCTAATATCAACAAGAAAGTATAGCCTACATAGATAGATCCTTTGCTTTCATTGTATCCACGCTAAATCCACATTGATTCTGATTGGTTTAGGATAACCATCAAGTTTACTGGAAACATTAGTTAATATCTATCCAGCTAGTTGAGAGATTGAGCCTCAGTATCTTTACAAAGTAAATAATGCAACATCTTGTATGGAGGCAAAGAGCATAAACAGAATCTAGCACAGTATCACCATTTCCATTTGCTTAAACATGAAATCCATCACTAATTCTGTAGCTTTTGATAATAAACACTACATGTAATAGCACTCGGCAATTAATTTGAAGTGCATATGTGAAAAAGGAGGTCAGAAATAAGGTCAATAAAGTTACGAGGCAGCAAGACCATATAGGGTATTGAATAGCAAGTTGCTTAACCAAACCTCTTTCAAATAGGCCAACATATTTGGTGTTGGTTCATGGAAGTCTGGACCCCTGAAATCAATCACTTCATCTGGATCTTGAATGTAATTAATGGTCGGGTAAACTGGATCTCCACCCCAAACTGCATAAAAATAAAAGGAAAAAGCAAATTGTTGATTTCCAGTCAAAAATGGAAAAAGAAAACCCAAACAAATCAGAACAAAACACTTATAATTCCAATCATTCTGATCAGACAGGATAAAGAGATAGGTACTTTTTGTACCTCAATCATTTCAGGCTATGTTTAGATATTTTTGTTCAAAAAAATAATTTGAAAATACTTTTAATGGTAATTTCCTGAAATAATCAAGCTAAAGATCCCTATAACTACCCAAAAATAAATCATTGTCCCCAAACTTCTAATCACCTTCACTTCTAAACCAGCTGCATACACAGATACTCACAAGTCACAAGAAAAAGCAGGAAAAATTATAAAGTATAGTTCAGCCAGAGGGAAGGAAGATACTTTGTTTTATTTGATCCTCCCGCATTCTCATGGCCAACGGGTCACGAGGAATACGCATATCAGTTCCCATCATTATGCGGTATTCACGATCTGTTTGATGGGAGAACATTTCGATGAGTTGAGTGTTCTCGTCTTCACCAGTCTCTTCAAAATGCTTTTGAATGGCCTCTCGAGAAGTATCTCTCTTCCAAGCTTTGACCCACTCTGAGTAGTATGCAATAGGACCAATCTTTTCCATTTTTTCTTTTTCAGCCTGTAGCCTGCATTGCCCACTTATTAGTTCTTAGTTCCAATAGAAAGTGTATTCTGGTTCATCTTGAACTGGAAAACTAGATTGCCAAGTCATTTAGCAACTCAAAGATCTGTCAATTAGGGAACAACACAAGGGACAAGTTTCAGAAAATATAAAATCAAAATGGGTCTCCAAGGCAATGACCTAATGGTTAAGGCATGGGAGTAACAACCTGAAGATCCCAAGTTCAAATCCTAACCACACACTTGGTGTGATCCCCTTCGTTCTAACCTTAGTGGACAAGATTACCTAGGCAACATGTGCATGTAGGCTTATAGGTAGGCCAGCAATAGTTGAGATGCGTGCAAAGTGCCCCCCACACCACGGATATAAAGATAATACAGGTAAAAAATAAACAAAAACAAAATGGAAGTCAAGACTTGACTTTCCATCGAAAACCAGCTTTAGAGAGCTTGCAGAACCAATAGCTTTTGAAAGCAGTAGCTAAAGGCAAAAGGTAAGAGAAAGGACATGGAGTTGATCATCAATCTAACTAAAGTTTGACAATTTATTCATGTTAATGCTATTTATAATATACATAACCAGTATGAAAAAAGAGAAGACACAATACTTGTTGTTTGACTCTTTGTAATAACCATAATAAGCTTCTCAAGAATGAATTAATACAACAGTGTACAAGCACATAATAAGACATTAAGGCAATGGAATTTGCTTAATCTGTACTTTCTCTCAAATTGCCTATCCTTTCTTTGCAAGGTTCCTTGGAGCCTATAGTTTCTGATATGCATTCATGACAGACGAAGGGCTTATGAATAAGTTTAATACCAAACGAGTGAGGTTCATCTTTTAACATTTCAGTACAAGAGACTACAACTTGTAGAATAGAACATGTGATGCAACATTATTAAAAAAGTTGCTGATTCTACCTTTCCTCCTTATATAAATGTCTCCTTGCTCTATAGAGCGCAGTCTCTGTCAATGTAGGATGCTCACCATAGAGCTTTACTTGTCCTGTCTCTGCCATAGCTTTAAGAAACACCTGTTCCAGGAAAAATAATAATAATCTCTAAGTCAGAATGTTAGTGATGATATTAATTTGAAATTGCCCGAGAACCATGGGAGGTTTAAAGTGGTTAGAAATGTATTATTTATATTCACCGCGTCTCTACTGAAGATGTCATTTTATCCACTTTAGATTTGTATTTATCTATTTTACAATGTGTCATCGAGCAAGCAACTTGCATGAGCAGCATTGACATCCAATCTTGATTTAGCACAATTAAATTACACTGATTACACACTTAAACAATTTATATTTCTTAGTAGTATTAATTTTCAGTACTGACCGTTTCAACATCAGGGCGCCGCCTCTGCCACCTAGACCATTGCTCCTTCTCAGGTTTTCTCCAATTCCACCATAGTTCTTCACTAGTAAGTGGCTTCTCTATTTCCTTCTTTGCCTTTGGATCAATAAATGGGTGGGGCCGTCCATGTCTTTTATCCAGCTCATAGCCTGTCAGCTCCTCTTCATCTTGTTCAGGCTGATAAATGACATACTCTGAGGAAAGATCCTTTGGCTCTTCTGGTACATTATCTGGAGTCTCCAGAGGATCATCAGAAATTACATTGATTTCTGAAGGCTGGGAAGTGGAAGCAGATGCCTTGTACTTCTTTCGTCTACTTCCAGGAGTTTTTCCATAAGATGGAGTTCCAGTTGAAATACCAACTGGTTCAGGAGCCCTGGCGGCCTGAACTCGACTAGCTGTGCCTTCTGGCCAGTACTCCTTCCCAGGAATACTAGCGCGAGCTCCAGATGCTGGTTCAAGTTGCCCAGAAGTGGAGTCCATATAACTGTGATAAGGGAAACGCTCAACAGACACCTGCTCAAAGGAACCCTGATTCTTTTCCTTGTTCTCACACTTTATACAAGGAGCTAAAGGAGCCTTTTGAAATGGATTACTGGAGACAAATTTGAGCTGCCATATTGAAATAGGAGTAGTACCTGTAAACAATGTCTGGGTGGTTCCCAGCACAATGCATACTCCTATTAATGAAAACTATTCAAAATGATGAGAAACCTTGCTACAATATAGAGCGCCTTCCTTTGAGCATGCATGTTGAACATATTGCCAGACTGTACTTTATAATGTTAAACAAGAGATGCTTAAACATAAGATAAGACAGGGATGGCAAATTCGTGAATAAATTCTGCCAGAAATTTAAACCTTCTGCTGTCCCCAATTACTATATGAATTTCACCGTCGCAGAGAACAATATGTACTAGTGTCCAATGCAGATGCACATGTATATATAGTTCAGCAAATGAAGAAGTAAACATAGGCAGGTAAACTTGGTGTACATGTGGAGGGATAAGAAAGAGAATCAGCTATTAGGTGAGCACACATATTAATTGTATAAAGAAAATTTGATGACATAGTACTGCATATCAAAAACAGAAATAATTACTACCATGAAACTACAAATAACTCCTAAAATCTAACCAAACTCTCTTTGCCGTTGAAGTAAAACATTTCCTTCAAACAGCTTTCCCTGATCGTCAGCTCTAACACTCTAGAATAGGTTAACCATATCCTCAAGCATATAAACCCTTGCACATTAGGATCGATACATCAAACTCCCAGGAATATCCCTGTATCTCTTGAATAGAATTGAATATATAAACCATTTTTAATCTCTTCTAGACCTTAGTACAAAGTTTTTACCCAATCTCAAAGGGACGTGTCACCCATATAGCTCACCCAAACCACTCCTCAACCCTCGCCATTCATTCCTCTCAAAGATACAAAAAGTCACAGATAAACCTAAAATCAACAATTTTGTAAACGTGCTCCTTTTACCTATCATCTAACAATAACAGGTAGCCAATACAGAGTATAATATTCTATTTTCAGTGGTGATTAACAAACATAATGAAGATGTGTTGGAGTTCATAATAATCTAAAAACACCTTCCGATAGGGGCAGCAAATACTAGGCACAAATCCATCAGTAGAGGCTACAATTCTCAGTCCTCTATCTGCAAATAACAAAAAAAACCCAATTTTACAAAGCAAGAAGAATTTTTTAAAAAAAAATCAAAGCTGCACCGAGTAAAATACAGTTACCTTGATACAAGGAAGTTGACAATACAGAAGCCATTGCTGAAACTGGCAACTCGAAATTGCAACAAATAACTCCTCTTATCCTTTGTCCTTTGCTTGCTTGGGTTTTAGGAGGGGCTTTAGGATAATGTGACTCTATTCGGTCGGGTTGTCCCTGAACCGTCGTACAAATTTGAACCGGCTTTCCAGACCGGCCTAGTCACCAATTTTACGCTTTGATTTCCACCTGTTTAAATTATTGGCACAAATTATTAGTTTCATCCTCGAACTATTGACTGTCTTAAAAAACACCTTTTTACTTGACTAATTGAAGCTAAATACACCCCGATCTTACAACATTAGTGAAATACACTCCTAAATTCTCGTCAAGTTTAGGGGTCTTCTCTTGATTTTTATTAAGAACTTCATGCTCCTACAAGAGTTTGAGACCACTTGCTATGTCATGTTGCATATCGAGAGTGTATCGAGGGTGTATCTAAGTTTAGTTAGTCAAGTAGAGGAGTGTTTTTAAGACTCTCAATAGTTTGGGGATGAGACTAATAATTTGTGTCAAGTTTAGGGGTGTTTTTGATACTTCTCTCTTGAAAAAAAATCAATACTTGTACAATTTATTGCGGAATGCCCTTACACTATGTGAAAGGAACAAAAATGCCCTTAAACTATGCGAAAGGAACAAATATGCCCTCCGTTTGTAGTTTGGTCCAAAAATGTCCTCGCCGTCAAATACCTTGGTCCTAAAATGCCCGTATTGTTATTTAATAGGTCAAAAATGTTCATTTTCCAGATAAATATATTATTATTTTCTTTTTAACACATTCTTTTTCTAATAATGTTTTTTTAAAATTAGCAAATGTTTATCTTACTTCAATTAAGCAAAAAATAAAAAATGAAAATATTTCTTATTTTATTATCATTATTTTTTTATCGTCATATAAATATAAATTAATGATGGATATACTATTATCTTATATATGTGACATATATTATCTGCCGAAAGGGTACATGAAATTATTCTATTTTAATTGATAAAATGAGATTAAGAAGAAAAAAAATATTTCCTACATTTTTATTCGTTAAAGTAATTTTAGAAGAAAGAAAATAAGAATAATGTTCTTTAATAATATTTTTTATTTAGAATAAGATGTGTTTGAAAAGAAAAAAAATAATATTTTATTCGGAAAAGGGAATTTTTGACCGATTTTGCAACTATAGGGGCATTTATGGATCAAGGTATTGACTGCAATGGCATTTTTGAACCAAAGTATTGACGGTAAGGGCATATTTAAGCCAAACTATTAACGGAGGACATTTTTGTTACTTTCACATAATTTAAGGGCATTTTTGATCATTTTCCCTTTTTTAAATATTAATTCTTAGGAATAAAATTAGGGATAAGGGTCTGAAAAATACCCCAACTTTGGTCGGATTTGCTGTTGCGATACTAAACTTTCAGAAGGACCTATTACCCCCTAGACTATTTAATACCGTTTTTTTTATCCCCTGAACTATTAAATAGTGTATTTTAAAGGTATATATGTGTCCATGCGGACACATTACTATTTATAATTTTGCATTATTTTTTATGTCCACTTGGGCAAATATATATGTTTAAAATACGGTATTAAATAGTCTAGGGAGGTGCTGAATCCTCATGAAAGATTAGTATCGCAAAAGCAAATTCGACCAAAATTGAGATATTTTTCAAACCCTTATCCCATAAAAATAAGTGTAGTAATCTTATAGCTAATTTTTTCTAAGAGTAAAATGAGATCTTTTGGGATGAATAATTTTGTAGGTGACTTTTATATAGAAGTAAGTAATTCTTTTACTTTGATTATGTGTGAATAAGAGAACTGATATTTTAATAAATAAAAATAATAATTAAGGATATATCGTTTGATGCACTTTCAATTTAAGCATATTACTTAAGCTCATTATTTTGGAATGAATAATTTTTCACATAACTTTTATAAATAAACTCGAGACTTTTTTGCTTTGTTTACGAATGAATAAGAGAATTGATGTTTTAATTAAATGAACATAATTTTTATAAAATAATCCTTTTGATGCACTTTCAATCTAAGCAAATTATTTTAGTTTGCTTTCTACCATTTTCTTGTTTGTGTACCTTAGAATGCATGGAAGAATATGCATGTCTTTCATTTAAAGATTCAACTAATTCACATTCATTTTATTTATCCACCTGATGAAATATATGGTATATGCTGTTACATAAATGTATGTGAAATTTAATCATCATGATTTATAACATTTTAATTAAAGCCAATCAATATGAAGATGAACTCTTTTTAGTATATCATTTTAAATTCAAATACTAGTACTAGATTAATGAAATAGTATCAAATGTAAATTAGTACTAGGTTAATGAAATAGTATCAAATGTAAATTTGAAGGAGCAAGAAGAAGTAATGTTGGCATTGCCAGAGGAAAAGCTTCATATATATCATTAAGGACAAACATAAGTGTGAAGGCCCCAACCCAAAATTATGGTAGTGGGGAGGGAGGCTCAGCTCAATATCAAATCTCTCTATGTTTCTTCATGGTACAAGACGGAGAGGCACGAATCCTATACAACGACTAGTACACAGTATATAAATCCGGATGTACAAATCCATGGCGATGACCAATGTTCCATGTTAAATCATATGTTAAACTAAAACAGCCATCTGAACAGATACAACAACACACCTTCATTTCTTCGCGTAAGATCTCAAGGTAGGAAGAAGATGATGCAATTCAAATTGCGCGCCCATCAAGCAGCAAAAAATGATCATATCACTTTAAAAGTTGCAGCAATGGGCCTTACCCTTGAGCAAATTGTTCCACAGACAGAACATCTGTCGTGGAGACTGATAATGAGCCGTGAAATAGTCTTCCATACATCCATATTGACAGAACTTCCAGTTGTGAGAGTACTGTACAGGAGTGGAACTGTTGTAACTCTCAACCCACATACCCATGCTCACATCCTCCATTTTGAAAATCTGTCAATTTGATGGGGGAATGCATATTTCAGAATCTACAAATTTTAACAGGTTTATGATTAAGAAGAAAACGAAAGAAATAAGCTGTTACAAACCCGCAAGCTTTGGTTCCGATATTGAGAAATGATATGTTTGGCAATATCACTTGTAATTATATATCCTGGTCCATTAGCATAAGGGGGGTATACATCTTCTGGCCACTCCTGTTGCACAAGTCAATATTTTCAAATTAACTTTAGTGTCTATAAGAAATCAACAACAGTAGCCATGATTTTGATTATATACTCTATTATCATATAAATCTCTGTACCTCAAAAGTTACGGCCCATTTTCCTGTACGAAGTGGTCTATGCAAGAGATTAAGATTGCCCATGTAAAGAGATCGTCTAGGAGGGACACGTTGAATTTCTCTTAGGACTGCATCTATCCTAATGAAAGTATCATCGTCACATTTCATGATATATGCAGCTGTCACATTCTGAACCTGCAACAGATATTGTGGGCCATGTCGATAGAAATTAGGACACGACTAAGCAGTCTAGAAAAGAAGAGGAAGATGAAGCAAAGTGCAGAACTCACCCCATACTTGCAGATGGCAATAGTTTTAAGAACCACTAGCTCGTATCTATCGATAAAGGGGACAATCACAATGTCCCCAAAGTAATCTGCTTCCTTCTTCAATATAGCATTTAACTCCTTTCGTGGATTCTACACAGTTAAATGTTAATACATAAGTACATTCGTTGAGGTTGAATTCCAAACTGGCTATTGGCAGAGATGATAGCGTAAGTTCTACAAACAAATAAGTTGGTGAAAGGAAACCTAAAGAGAGGTGTTTGCAAAACAGCATAAAGTAGTACTGAGGACAATAGCACAACCTTTTTCCTGTTCGTGGATTTTCTCCTTTACCTGAAAGCAACTCTACTTTCGCTTGACCATCATTAATATATGAAATATTCAAATGAAAGCGCCTCAGAAGTCCTAGGATAGAAATGGCAGTACTACTTCCAAGTGAACAGTATGGCAAGTTAATACCTCCCAAAAGATGATAAACTATGTAATGTAACAAGCATGCAGTGTGCTCTAGGGATAGCCATGAAGATTGAAGGATCTTTCAAGTAGGTCAATACAAAGGGGGTGATTGTATTGACATCTATTATCCGGCTACTAATGAATACAATAGTTGTGCCAGAGTTTATGACAAAATATGCTAAATGCAACTTGAGATTTTGTAGTATTTTTAATGGAAAAAATTGAATATAGTTCTTACAGAAAAGCCACATTATACAGTCAAGCTCTTTATTGACACGGCGCCACATTTTAGAGTTCCCTAACTGTATTTTTAGAAGTGGAGTAATTGGCACTAGATACACAACACATTGATCATCCTCTTGGTTTCTGTCTGCATACATTTTAATTTTTGTTAGTTTGAAATTTGGGGGCTTCTAGCTGCATGAAACATCAAGAGTGTTTTTAGTCAATGATGATGAGAAACTCCCTATATTCCAAAAGAAGTTAATGAGGAGTTGGAGCATGGAAGAGAGAGAGAGGAGAATGAAATTAAAAAATGTAATCAGAAAGTTCCCATAAAGAAACAGCAAATTCTTTTTAGTATTTTTCTTTCGATAAGGTGAACTGGTGAAGTGCAAATTCTTTTAGGATCTGGGAACACCCTTATCTAGTTTTGAATGATAAAAATCACGACTTTCACCTCATCTGGAACATGGGAGGAGAGCTTATTGGCCCAACCAGATTAGAAGTAATGGCCCTCCTGTCGATATAAGATGCAGATGATATACCCATGATCACCACATCTATTACTGTCCCTAGGTTATTTGACAACATAAGACATTTCCCACGTCCTAGGCAACAGTGATACCAGAGTTGCTATGTTTTTCATCTATTATCCATTATCATCCTTTTCATTAATGATTTATGAATTGAGCTTTGTCATCGAGCTTCATATGTCTCATTAGATTATACTGCATTGAGGTTCTATTTTTTTTTTCTTTTCACTATCTAATTCAACAGCCACATGATGTATATACATACACAATGTATCTATGTGTATGTATTTACTATACATCTTCGCTATGATAATACCAAACTTTTTGATAAAGGAAAAAAAAATGAATGCATTAATAAGCAGTTCAAATAAACATCTTTTTCTTTTTAAAAAAAAGAAGATGTTTCACAACCTATCATTTGACAATCTCCTTAATCACCTCATGTCAGAGTTAAAGCTCATTGGAGTTTGAAATATTGTGATTACAAGGAATATGACTGCATCTGAGGTGCAAATATATTTGAATGCACAAAGTTAACATGCATCTATCTTTACTCTCCAAGGAGTATCTGGGTGAGGGGTGCAACTTACCAAAGCAACAAAGAAACGGACCGCTATGTCTGAGGATTTGATTGCTGAAGCCTGCATCCATGTTTTCCTGATTGCCATACGCTCAGCAAAGTGATTGGTGGCAGAAAGCACCCCAATGAAAAGTTGAATGCGATTCTGGGGTAAAGGAAGAGATTTCCACTTCTCTGAGAAATCCAACACTCTTTGGGGAGAAAAACTTGGATGAGAGGTTGGAAGAGATGTAGCATAAACCGAATGTATATCTACATCACCTCTGATTGCCAACCCTGTAGCATCTTCCAGTGTGAAGCCCTGAGAGAATAGAGAACATCTGACTATGGCTTACTAGTATGGTAATAACATACGTGAGGAAACTGAAACATTAATTCCATAAAATCTGGTGATTATATAAATTGCAACAATTACAAATCCGTGAATCTGGTGAAGGGGTTCAGAAAAGGGATCAAAAACTACGATAATATTGTGTTATCCATTTATTTTTTGTGTGGTAATATTTGTATGGGCAAAAGATCTGAATAGTAGCTAGATTTCCAATGTGCCCTTCTTTTGAGAAAAAGGTATTCCAGTGGTTGAATGGTGATCATGCCTGGCACAGCAGTCTAAAATGTGCTTACTCTAAAGTCAATTCCTAGAAGAACATCTTAAAAACACTCTCCTTCAATAGTTACTTGCTCAGTCATGGGAAAAGCAGAACACTTGCATGTCTACAGAGAAAACAATCAAAATTATTTGGAAGAGGGCAAGTAGCTTACGGTTCGATATGGAAATGAAGTCACATGCCGGCCGCCTACATTGATATGGTAGCCATCAATACCAGCACGAATAGTTAGAACAAACATCCTACCCTCCACAAATGGGAAAGGCCATGTCACCTCTGGCTTCTTTGCACGTCCAATGAATCGATCAAACCATGAGAATATTTTCGACTCTCGAGTATCAACAATGTCATTCCGCATCCACTTCTCACATCTCAAATATCCATCAACTGCCATGAAAGTAAATTCAATATTTTATGGTATTTGATTGATATAAAGCTATTAATCAAGAATCCCACAACTAAAACTTGTTAGGCCCAAGGCTTATCAAAAAAAAAGTTTGAATAAATTGTAAAAGAGGTTTATTGTCACTCTACAATGGAAATACACATAATTAAGTGAAAACCATCGGTTCAGATATAAATGAAAAACAAATTTGACAAGAGCTAAGTGATAATCCTAGGATGGAAAAAGGGGAGGAAGAGATAAGTAAAGAGAGGACTTTCAGTCTATCACAAAGTCTTCAAAATGAGAGTGACAACAATCAAAAGAAAAGGAGAGTCAAGTATGAAAAACAATGTGTGAAAAGAATCCTTGTTTATACTCTAATCAACTCACTCTTTCTTGTTTTAGTGTTAATTCTTCTTTGTTACAAGGTGACGAAGATGAATTCCTTGAGGAAAATGGAGTTAATTCCAGACAACACCATCCATCAATAGACAAGAGCTTCAAAGTGTAGGATAATCTATTGTTTTAGAAGGAGGATCAAGTGTTGTAGCTAATTACTATATTTATCCCAGCACTGCCTCTATATAACTCCTTTAGTTGTCTTCTTGATCCTAATGAGACCTCTATCGGGTCATCTCATTTTGCACTGTAAATTGATTATACAAATATGAGGATATTCATCAACCTAAGGGATGTGGAGTATGCCAAGGAACATGGTGAATGTCCTAGCATTCTGGAACAGAGAAGGTATTAATTCAATCCATAAAGAGAGATGGATGGTTGTCCCAGCTTGCATAACAACAACAATATACCCTGTGTAATCACACAAGTAGGGTCTGGGGAAGGTAGTAAGTACACAGATCATACCCCTGCCTTTGGAAGGTAGAGACGTTTCCAGCTTGCATATATGGTGGACAATTTGGGAAGGGAGAAACCACATGCTTTGAAGATAAAGTTTGTCACATCGAGAAGATAAAAATGAAGTGTTTAGTCCTTTTCTATTTTTGGTGTAAAGGAGTATGCTTAGAAGATCATAAATTGATTTTTGATGTTTTAGATTCCTATTTGTATTTTGTTAATTTTCTCAGTAATTATGGATGGCTATACAGATCTTGTGTAGTCTATACATCAATATACAAATATGTTACCTTTCTAAAAAAAAAATGACACGTTTAGCCCATATTTTCTTTGTTTCTTCTTCTCTAAGTTTGTTCAGTTTTCAAGAGATTTACCATAGAAAAAAACGAAGTGACAATTTCACTTTTCCAGATAGTTGTGTGTAATTTTTTAAGCCAACTTTACGCACATTGATTGTCAAAGAACTTTAACCAATATATCCTAGAATTCTCTTCATTTTCAAAAATATCATTTCCCTTTGTTGTTTCATTACTCCCTACCCCCACCCACAAATCTCCCACAAAGGAATAGCTGATAAAACAGAGAGACCAAAATCAGACAAGAAAAAACCAGTAAGTGTCTTACCAAGCATGTCATCATCATACTTGGAAGGCAAACCATCACACCTGTGAGCTGTTCCCCATTGCATTCTATAGCAAGTATTGTGCTCGATCACTGGTCGACGGCTCCAATCTCCTCTTATTCTAGGATTCAGATGCAAAATCTTTGGTGGATCCTCACCAACCACAGATTTTAAACCTTGTAATTCAATCATAAATTGGGAAACCAAAACTAATGCATCACCAGCCCTTGTTTTGGCAAGCTGTGGTACATATTCATGATGGGCATAATGAGGAGTACCAATAAGTGTTATAGAAGAACCTGCTGCAAGCCCACATGGTAGGAACATCATATGATCTGTTTTAGCAATTTCTGCTCCACTACCAGAAACCCATGAAGGACATGATTCAGGCTTCCCCTCAAGTATAGAATTCATCTCAATCCCTTTCTCCTCATATTTATCCAATTCTTCCCAAGCTTTCGAGCCTAGAGTCCAAGCTTCATCTGCCATACTGTCCAAAATAGAAAGATTCCGCTCCATATTCTGCCGTTTCAAAATAGCTGCAGTAATTCGACCATAGTGAAGCTTAGGAGGCTTTTTATGGGGAGAAGCTTCATCTTCATTATCCTCTTCTTGTGGTTTCACTTGAGCATATTCCCTTACACTATTATGAAATACAGAAATGGATTCTCCACTATCATCCTCCACATCTAGAGCTACATCAGCATCATCACCACTCAAAACTGTCGCACTCTCAAGAAACTCCGGAAACTTCACACAGATAAGAACCAAGTAAAATGCAGCTAAACCCAGCAAAACATAAGACAATTTAAACCTCCTCACACTGGAAGCCTCATTTTTCAACCTTTTCATCATTATATATATATACGAAACTAATAAGCACAGAAAACAACCCTATAGCCCCCACCACTTCATCATCTCTGGTAACCACAACAACATCAAAATCTTCAGACCAAGTGTCAGAAACACCAAGCTCTCAATGGGTAAACACAACAAATCATAAATGCAATACTGAGAGCCGAAACCCACCTAGCTAATGATCGATCAAACAAGTTACCTGACCTCAATTGCCCAGCATTGCACCATATCCCATGGAAATCCTGGAGAAATTGGCAAAGCCAAAGCTGCAGAATGCCCTATAAATGGCAGGGCAAGCAAAAATGTGGAAAAAACAAAACCAATCTTTAGGTACGAGGGAGAGGGAGAAAAACCCTAGTAGCGTAGATTTTGGGTACACAATGAAACAGCAGTTGCCAGAGAGAAGAAACAGCAAGTCATGTTAAGAACAAATCAGAAAAGTAAACTTCCCCAAAATATACGGGGAAAATTGGATGGGATTTTTGTCCTGTAAAACCTTGCCTAAATTAACCAAAATTATTCATTTCATTAGTGACGATCCACTACGGACCCAAACTCCCATGTGTTTCATCATTGGGTTTTATTTCTTAGGTCCCTCATTTGGATCGTTTGGTAACGTGTATTAGCGAAAATAAATTATGTATACAGTAATAATATTTTGTTTGTTATATTTTTCGTACTATATATACACTCTATTGTGTATTAATAGTATCATAAATTTCTAGATATTAATAATGTAAGGGGTTTTAATGCATGCATTAGCATTGTTAAAGACCTCATTGGCCTTCAAATTTTTTTTATATCTTTTCCACCATAAATGTGAAGGTATTTTCGTAAATATATGTTTGTATGCAATTCGTGTTATTTTTAATACACCAAACCAAACAATGCATAAGAAATAATTTATACATAATTAATGCAATCATTACTAATACAAACATTATAAACACACTTTATTTAGCATTATTCTTATACACTCTACCAAACGACCTTAAAGATTCACCACGAAAGATTATGTTGCAATGGATGAGGTTGTTTCTCTCTTAATTAAAAGTTTTGGATTTGAGCTTTTGATATGATTTTTTAAGTAGGGAGCATTTCCCTCCGAATGGAACCTAAGCGACGGAAACTCAAATATAGTCAGACATACATTGGGTGGAAAATTAAAGAAAAACACTCAGATTTATTTGGTAAGAGGAATAAGGATAATAATTTTGTGACAAAATGTAGAATTATTTTGATGTAGTGATGAAATAAGTTATTACATACTCCCTCGATTCATTTTTAGTCATCACATTTTTCTTGTTAAGAGTCAAAACGATATGAACTTGACTAACATTTTAAAATGTATTTTTGCGCCATATTATTGATATGAATTTTTTTGCAATTTATAGTACTTTCAGTGCAGTTTTGGAATATCTACTTTTTATTTTAAAATATCGAATTAATGTAATCTAGTTTTGCTTTATAAATTAGTCAAATTGACTCTCAATAAGTGCAACGTGACTGTAGATATTGAAATTTTGTGGGACTCTACAAGATGCATTCAATTCGAGTTGGGACTCTACAAGGTGTGTTCAATTTCAATTAGGATTTTTGGAGGCTACTCAACCATAAACCCTAGTTCATGCCTATATAAAGGATACTAGATGTAACACCCCGACTTTCCAAAATATCTAAATTAACTCGTATCTTTGTGGAAAGACAAGGAGGGTGAGTAATAAATTAAAAATGATGTGGTATGCCATATTTTAAGTGTTCAAGGGTTGTATCTCAAGTTTTGAAGTTAAGTAAGTGGCAAAATAAAAGTTGGCGAAAGTTATCGTAAGTTCCTTTTTAAAGATTTGTCTAAAATTTAGGTCAAATGTCTTGGATGTTTTCTCCCAATATATAAAGAGTTAGAAGGCCTATCACCCATTAAATCGAAGGCATACGAGTCTAGTTTGCAACGCACGAAACCCCATATCAAATCGACATTAGAGCAAAAAGTTATGAGGGTTTTACTAGGGACTGCCGGGGTAGAATTCGGGTCGGGTCAAAAATATGGTATGTCGGCTTATTTAACATTTTAAGCCATGAAAACATTCCATTTCAGTTCCAAAACCAGAAAGAAAGCTTAAAAGAGAGTTCCTATGGAGTTCTAGCATGATGAAGGTTAGTTTTTGACGATTTCTACCATTAAACATTGCCCCCATGCCTAGAAACGTAATCCCTACACGTGGCAATCGTTTTTCCCTTCTATTAACTGCGTTTGGAGCTGGTTTTTGAAGATATAAATTTGTAGTTATTGGTGTTTCTTCAAGGTTTTACACTTGGTTAACTAAGGTAATCATTTCGGGACCCTTTTATGGTTGTTTTTATGTAATTTCTACGGTACGTTTTCGACAAGTTGGGGAAATATGGCAAATCTGCCGATTTAAGATTAATTATGAACTGTTTATATGTGCGTACCAGTTGTGTATATATAGTATTTGCGTAGCTTAGGACATAAGGAACAACTTTTGTAAAAGAACTACGGTCTTTCGAGCGTTAATTGGAAATGTATGTTAAGGCTATTCCCTACTTACGACATGTTTCCTTAAAGCTTAGGAGCAATGTAATTGGGTTGTTATCCTTGTTACACTTGTAGCCATTATTGTTGATTGTTGGCTGCTCGAGTTGATATAATCCTCAATTATCGAGATTCTTATTCAGTTAGTAGCGTCCCTGTGTTGGACACGACTTAGAGGCTATTTATATAGGTTGTTTATAACTAAATTGCTCTCTTTTAGCGATTGAATTGTTATTGTTGCCCTTGGGGCTATTGTGGTTAGCTGCATGAATGTGATATATGCCTAAAAGGGCTATGTTCTGCCTACAGGGTTATATAGATGCCTAAACGGGCTATGAGTTGCCTACGGGGCTATATTGATGCCTAGAAGGGCTATGAGTTGCCTACAGGGCTATATTGACGCCTAAGAAGGCTATGTGCTTCCTACAGGGCCATGTTGTTGCCTAAGAGGGCTATGAGTTGTCTATAAGCTATGTTGATGCCTAAGAGAGCTATGTGCTGCCTACGGGGCTATATTAATGTCTAAGAGGGCTATGTGACTGCCTACGGGGCTAGGGGACTACCGATAGGGGTATATAGGCTGATTGACACCTTCCGGGCTTATGGGGGCCTGAGTAGGTGGTCTTGTATGCTGTTTGTACCTACCGAGCTTATGGGAGCTTGGGTAAGTTGTTGTTTTATTATTTTTGATAAGTTTAGATTAAGGAGCAGATCAGTACACTTATCTTATCCTTGATTTATTTATCAGATTATTCCACTATATCAGGATACCTCCTAATAGTTTATTGCCTTTCATACTCTGTACATTATTTTATACTGACGCCCCATTGCCTGGGGGCGCTGCATTCATGCATGCAGGTCCTAACAGACGACTGAGTAG
>NW_006239075.1:250645-259313 GCF_000226075.1 Solanum tuberosum | reverse complement strand
CTACGTTATGGCCATACTGGCCTATGTTGTTGGTTTGCTGAAGCTTGTGAGCTGTTTGATGTATTGTAATGATATATACCTGCTTTTAATTTTGGTATAGATATCATAGTGGCCTCGACGGCCCAATCAAGACTTTTGTGCTAGTTGGCTATTTATTTATATAATCTCCTCGAAGTAGCTGTTTCTTTTATAGATCAGTTGACAAGGGGTCTTGCCGGCCGAGGGTGAGATATACTTGTTTGTTTTCTTGATTGTGTGTGGCTGTCATATGCTAGTAGCAAATGGTTTAGCAGGGTCGGCTCGGGCCTGAGTTTTGGCATTAGGAGCCAGTTGCGCCCCTCGAGTTTGGGGCGTGACACTATATTCCCTTAAAGCATCTCAAATGTCCCGCAAAAGTCATGAATATTCATTAGGAGATCAAATTCAAATCATCCTAGTTTGAGAAATACGCCACAAATGGTGAATCATAAATAAATATCTTATGAGAGAAGAATCACGGAGAAAACAAAATTGTATCCGCACTATTTATCAATAAATATTCATTTTCCTTCATATTTTATTTGTGATAGCAATTTATTTTTCTTGTCACTTTAAATTTTGTTGCAAACAGTAACAACTAAAAAAAATGAAATGCGAAAAAAAATAATGAAATGCATAGATAATAGAATAACTAATCTCAGATATTAACGTGAAGGGTACGTTTAAGCTATATATCTTGGTAACAACATAAATAGATTCGGGACTTAATTTTAACGGAAGGCATAGTTATTTCATTTTCCATTATTCAAATGCACTTTCGACCCTTTACCAATAAAAATATAAAAAAAAAAAAAAATCGCTATTAATATTTGACCAAAAGCAAAAACCTTTCTTTATATTTTTAGTCAGAAGTCACTAAAGTTATATTATGAACCTAAGACAAAACTTTTCTATCAATTGTACATATTTTATTTTCTACCAACTAAACTAAACATCTAAGAAATTGTATAAAATTGAACTAACGGCAACATATAGTCGTGTAGTGGTGCAGTAACCATGTGCACAGTGCACAATCTAGAACAATTTGAGCTGGACATTAATTTTTTTTAAATTGTTTTATTACATGACGATTGAACCCTCACTAAAAACGTCAAAATTCAAATAACCAATCAACCGAGCTATCAAGATTCTCAACAGGCAATTCATTGTTTTCAAACTTCTTGGAATATTTTTCAACTCTCTTTATCATAAGTTTCTCAATTGCTTGAATCCGAGACGTACGTTAATCCATGCCATCACACCCCAACTACCCTACATGTTTGATCTCAATTCCCCTTTTACCTTTGTGTATTGTTGATTTCATTGATTAATTCCTAGCTTCATTTCTAGTAACAATATTCAACTAATTGGCCATTGTGCCAAAAACTAAGAGGCATTGATCAAGATCATACATTAATTGAACCAAGATGTTACCTATCACAATTGAGTTGTCATCAAAGTCAATGGTGATCTTTGAGGAAGAGGAACAACTGCTGATGGAGAATATTCTTGGTGGAACAGATCAACTAGGCGTTATCGCGATTGTTGGTATGCCAGGACATGGTAAGACAACTCTTGCCAAAAAGTTATATCACCACGAAAACATAGTCAATCGATTTGATGTTCGTTCATGGTGTACTTGTGTCTCTAAAGTATATGACAGGAGAAAAATATTGCTTGAACTATTAGGCTATGAGTTTGAACGCCGCGTTGAAATTGAGATGAGTGAAGATGAATTAATCCAACAAGTACAAAGGTGTTTTGAGAAAAGGAGATATTTCATAGTTATAGATGATGTATGGAGCACTGCTATATATGATGAGTTAGTAAGTTTTTTCCCAAATAACAACAGCAGGAGTAGAATTATCATAACTACTAGGCTTGATGAACTGGTTAACTCATCTGTAAATTACTCGTTTTGCTATACTCATCGTCTTTCTTTTATCGTGGAAGATAAAAGTTGGTTGCTACTAAGGAACATAGTTTTTAAGGAAGAAAATAGCTGTTCTCAAGAACTTGAGGAAATAGGGAAGCAAATAGCGAAAAGTTGTGCAGGGCTGCCTCTAGCAATTGTATTAATAGGGGGTCTTCTTGCAAGATTGGATAAGAAAAAAGGCTATTGGACTAAAGTTGCTCAATGGTTAAGTGCAAGTGCAAAAGTTGCTGGTGAGGCAGAGTGGTACATGGACATAATAGAGTTGAGTTACAAGCATTTGCCTAGTTATTTGAAGCTGTGTTTTCGTTACTTTGGTATGTTTCTTGAGGATGAGGAAGTTTCAGTTAAGAAGTTGATGAGGATATGGGCTGCTGAAGGTTATGTACAGAATAATGAGGTGAGGAGTGCAGAGATTGTCCCGATGGACTATTTGATTGATCTAATAACAAGCAATCTTGTCGTGGTTGCGGAGAGATTTCCACTTGGTGATATGAAATCAGTTTGTCTTCATGATTTGGTGCAAGATTTTTGCTTGAATAAAGCTAAAGAAGAGAACTTTTCGCTGAAAGTTGATAGGTAAGAAGTGTTCTTTCATTTATTCGTCGTTATAAAACTTTTGTAATGCTCAAATTTTGTGAGGAATTGTGACAGAGTTCCATCACAAATAGTGTTTTTTCTTGTAGTGATGTATATATTATGTCTAGTATCTCATTATTCTTCGTTTTCTTTCAGATCTCATGCTTTTGATCCTGCTACTTCTAATTCAGCTAGTGATGTTCAACGGTTCCTGGTTTGCTCGAAAATGCAGCACTTCATCAAGTGGCTTCATCCGACACAACGTGTCCATACTTTGAGGTTACATGCCCACAACATTAATGAATTTTACAATTTAACTGACGGTGAAACGAACAAATTCATTCTACCATGTGGAGCATTCACTTCAGACTTGTTCAAATTATCACTTACAGTACTGGACTTAAGGAACACTGTGATCGATGCTTCAGCTCTGGAGGACATAACATCCTTGATTCACTTGAGGTACTTGTCAATATTCGGAAATTTTAGTGAGATTCCACCAGCCATATCGAACCTTACAAATCTGGAAACGTTTGTTGCAAGACCAAAAAGTGGTACCTTAACTCTTCCAGGGTCTATCTGGGACATGATAAACTTAAAGCACGTGGATACAAGCGAAGCAATGATTTTCAACAGTACTGTTGAGGTTGAAAAAGAGGGTGTTTTCGAGTTAGAGAAATTAGAAAGCTTTTCGAAAGTAGTCATAGTGAATGGAGATGATATATGTGAAATGTGCAACAAAGCACCAAACTTAGTCCAACTTGAACTTATTGTGGAGCAATGGGACAATTTGTTTAGCTCTCTTAACTGTTTGATATATCTCGAAACACTAAGTATCTATCACCGTGGCGATTTTCCAATGAGTGGAACTAACATGATGTTCCCTCAATGCCTAAAAGAGTTAACTCTGTCTAGTTGTGGTTTCTCATGGGATGAAATTTCAACAATTGGCACATTACACAACTTGGAAGTGCTTAATATACTTCTTTCTGCCTTCACTGGGAAAAAATGGACAGTTGGTGTTGGTGGTTTCCTTAACCTTAGGCTATTGAAGTTAGAACATAGTTCTATCAAACATTGGAACATGTCTGTTGATTCATTCCCCTGTCTCGAGCAACTGGTGTTGCGTTGGTGTGGTGAACTTGAGGAGATCCCCGCGAGTTTTGGAAGCATGCCTTCGTTGCAGAAGATTGAGGCGCGGGCATGTTGTCCCTCAGCCAGGAAATCTGCTGTGAAAATCAGGAACATGCAGAGGGATGACATGAAAAATTTAGACTTCAAAGTCATCATATATTTAGATTAGAGTTTAGTTTCTTCTCTTATTTTCATGTTTCTTTTAATGTCAACTCGCGTATTCTGATTACTTTTGAGTGATATGATTGTCACAACGGATCAATCATACGCAATGGCAATGTTAGGAAGTTCCCTAAGAGAGTTTGAAATTTAATATTTGACGTGTACACACAATATAATTGTTATTTTGAGTTGACTCTGAAGTTTTGATGATTTAACAAACTTTGGGATCTAATGAGGAACCAGATCCCAAGAGAGACTGAGAGTTTCTGTACATGTAAACGACAGTTGTCTAAAAGCCTGCAACTTTGTCGCACCTGCTGCGGCTGGTGCACGTCTCATGCAGAGCAGCAGGCAGCAGACTCTGAGCCAATGCCATTGCTCCAAAGAGTTTGTGTCCATGATCCTATATTATGTCCATTCCACATTGACACAAACTCAAGTTTTTGCAACCAGAAATTTCACAAAGCAAAAGTCATTCTCTCAAGAAAATGTTACTCGAAGAACAACAAGGGACTTGATAGAGTTTTTCATCATTCTTAGTTGTTGTTAGAGTTTATATTTCAGTGATTATTCTTGTAAGATCTATTCCAAAGCTATAAAGGGATTAGATCAGTTTTCAATCCTTGATAACCCTTCCGAAGTTTAGCTAGAATTAGCTATATTGGGTTGTTGAAGTCTAGATCGACTAGACCTAGTTTGTTTAGTGGGCAATAGAGTTAATTCTTAGTTTTGTTGGGTAACATAGTTGTTACAGTAAAGGAGAAGGGATTAAGAGTTTAATTCCTAGATTACTAGAGATCTGTAATCTGAAGCTTTGTTCCTTTATAGTTAATGGAGTTGGGCTGAAATCCCGTGAAACAGGTCCTGGTTTTCTCCATTCCACATAAAATCTTTTTTTTTTTTTACTTTCAGTTATCTACTTCCCGCACTGTTATTGACCTAGTTCATTGACTGTTAATGGACGCGTACATTCTAATAATAATTTTCTCGTATGTAATTGACCATCCTTGGACGGTTATAGTTATGATCAAATGAGGGAGAAAAAAAGTATGATTTTAGGTGTGATCAAATTTGAATTTAACGATACGATAAACATATAGTACTTTAGTACATAGTAATTCATTAACATTACAAGCAGTACATCAAACTGAATGGTAAAAAAAAGAGCAATTAAAAGAAGAAAACCAATGTTTATTCAGTAAGATATATTGATTAGGAATAAGCATCATTTATTTATTTGTTAATTAATTAATTAATTAATTTATTAATTTATTAATTTATTTATTTATTTATTTATTTATATTTCTTGGCTTTCCTATGAACCTCCTTTATATCTTCCTTTAGAGATATAACAACACTCTTAAATTTGTCGAATTTAGTGCTGATTTTAATAAGTTGTGCATCTTTTACTTTGCCTGGTCTTTTAAATTCTTCTCTAATTTGTTTGAATTCTTTCCAGCAATTTATAGCTTCTTCTTGATATCTACGGTACCCAAGTGAGATGTGTATTATAGCCTGCAAAAAAAAAAAAACAATCTCAAAATGAGACGGATTAATCACGATTTGAAGTTTATGATTTCTTATAAGTTTGTAATGAATCTCAAGTTAATATATAATAGTAACAGGCTCTCACGGTAAAATTTTGTACATATTTAATATATTTCTTAATATGTATATAACTACTAGTTCTCGAACACGTGCGTTGTACGTATGTTCTATGTTAATTAGTACAAATTTCTTAAAATAATAGAGGAGGGAATGAAGAGATTGAGTAGATGCGAGAATTTCAAATAATGACCAAGCAAAATAAGTAGCATAATATAAAACAAAGTCTGAAGTTAGAAAACGCAATCAATGAAAAACAAAGAACAAAAGAGAACAAAAATATAATTCAGAGCAAAACAAAAGTCTAAGAAACTAATATAAAAAGAATATTGCTTTGTTGTAGAAAGTGCTAAAAATACACCAAATATTGAGTATTTTAAAAAAGAAAGCATAGAATAATTTGATAATGACCCAAAGGATAAAACTGTTGATTTTATAGAAAGGTAAAAGAATATGAAAAGTTCTTTTAATTAATAGAAGCTAAAAAGAAGTATTAATTTAAGATGATAATTAATTAATGTTTTAATTGATTTCAGAGTCAAAATTTAAATAAAAATATTTTTTATATATTTATAATTCTCTAACGAAGGAGGCTCAAATGAACTCTTTGCTCCCTTGCGCCTTGGTTTCAACAATAACATAAAGAATAAAGTTACCTTATAAAGTGGACGCCTTGCATCGGTAATATATTTTTCCTCTAAACATTTGCAACGTAGGGCCTCAGTGTAATCTCCCTAGAGAAATAATGACAACCAAAGTTAGTACAATAAAATGAAGAGTTTAATGAGATTTAAATTAACCTTAATTAGTGAATAAATTATTTAATGAAAGAATTAACCTGGTAAATAAGTGTTTCCACAAGTAGCATTTCAAACTCATAAGCTTTATGTGGTTCAGCTTTTCTTATTGCATTCCTTAATTTCATCACTGCTTCGCTTTCTTTTCCACTCATCTCCATCTTTGCAACACACCTCTATTAAACACAGTAAAAACTATTTTATTTCTTGTGCTAAAACGGTTTAAAAAAATTATTAATATGGTGTGATATTGTCCACTTTGAATCATACACCATGCATTAAGACTATATTTTATAATTAGTACATTTTTCTTTTTAACTATACATGTTCACACATTCATAATTATTTTCATTACAGAGCTCGTAATCAGAAACAAATAAGATGATTACATCATTTCGATATTTCCATGTATAAAAAAAAAAAATAGGCCCAAATTTACTCATATACGTAATTTGGTCTTCCTTCATATTTTTCTCAATTCATACCTTTGTTGTACATAGCGCTCTAAGTGAAACAAGCTGTTTTCATGTGTCCAAAACTTTTAAGAAAAAAATCAAGCAATTTGATGTCTCAATTTGTGATTATAGTTTAAAATTACCCACGAATTGAAGCTTCTTTAGGGTCAAGGACAAAAACAAGACTTTTTTCTCTAAAGACGGGATAATATTAATCTCTTACGTAATGCAAAATTGCTCAATCCCAAACAATACGATGCCTTTTTTTTCGAGAAATTAAGATTTTTTTGTCACTTATAAAATTAACTGAAGAAAATAGTCTTTTCAGTTTTTTTTACGTATAAAATGAAGATCTTCTGTAAAAAAAATCATAAAACTAATGAAAAAAAACTATTAGGGCCATATTTTATACCAAACAATATCAACTTCTCATGTTTTAAAATATATTCATGATGTAAGTGTCACGTAGGCGCGACATAAAATAATAAGGGTAGAGAAATGAGTTAACCATTCAAAGGTAAATATGTGTGTCCAAAGTTGAACGATAAGAGCAAATACATCAAAAGAAGTAAAACGATGGATAAATATAACCCCTTTTCTGATAGTAGAAAAACAAATATGACCATTTTTCAAAAAATAATAATAATATATAAACGCATATCATGCATCTAACGCGTATTACTTACGTGTAGTTTCTTGAAATCTGGTCGCTCCTCATTGAGCAAAGCATCAAGTTCTGTCTCAGCAGAATTTAATGATAGAAAATTAGCCTTAGCTTTATGGTAATCAATTAACCTTTCTAGAGCCAATTCACCTCCATGCAAAACTCCCATTGACATTGATCTTGTTAATACTACTTTTTTCAATTTTTTATTTTTTCTCTTCTTCCATAAACGACCTGAAAAAAATACAAACATATAACACGCAAGTAATAACGTTACAATTGTTATAAACAAACGTTCATCGTGTTGAGCTACGACTTCGATTGCTTTTGTTTTCACTAAATCATTGAAATCTGATGTTTGTTGTATTAAACTCATTAGAAAATCATCGTTGATCATATTTTCCATAATTTGTGCGACTTTTTTTTTTGTGATTAAATAATTGTGTTATGAATAAAAAAAACAGAGAGGAAAAGATTCATATATATGTAATTTTGGATTCTTTTTACTTTAGCATCTTTGATATCTTGAGAAAGTGTTTGTTCTTCACTTGATTGTAAAGAAAATTATTGGATGCTTTAGTGTTTGGTATAGAAAAATGTTATTCTAAATATTTTTTTTCTTGTTTTGTTTTGTTTATGGTCAAATTTGTGAAAAATATTTTATTAAGGAAAAAAGTTCTTTAAAAATGAGGAAACAGTCTTTTCCTAACCTTCAAAACAACTCACCCACACCCCACACCTCTATCCCAATAGTCAATACTATTTTTCTAGATTATGTATAGTATTTTTGGGATGATATTTTCTGCTTTCTTGATAAACACTAAAAAAATAATAATAAGAAAATCACTTATGCTCCAAAAAATATTTTTCCAATTCTTTTTTTTTGTTCATACGAAACACATCCTAAATGTTGTGACAAGTCTACTTGGGTTGGGCTTATGCATGCTCAATGGCCACTTTATTATGTTTGGGCTGAAATTTGGGTTAAAATTCCTTTAAATAATTAGGATCCAGATAGCTCACTAGTTTAAACTTTGGGAAAATTGTACATAATGGCAAACTATTAATTCAAATTAAATGGTATAACCACACTTTGATTTAATTGTGTCCTGTAGCAAACTGTTTGCCAGCCGCCTCTCTCCCTCAAACTCTCGCTCGCCACTCTCCTCTCGCGCTCACTCCCTCTGTGCTCGCCTCTCTCGCTTTATACAACAGAATTGTATAAATTGCGTTTCTGTTTGTATAAAGTGAGAGAAAATTGTATATACACATGCAAATACATATATATTCGTCCTATACACTTATAATTATACAATAAAAA
>NW_006239075.1:230138-250134 GCF_000226075.1 Solanum tuberosum | reverse complement strand
ACAGATTATACAAATATAATGTATAATTTATGTTTGTATAAAGCGAAAGAGAGAGCGATTTTTGATATACAAATATTTTTGTCAACGATTTATACAAACGAGAGGCTAACAACAATTTATACAAATGACCTGCCAGCGAAATTATACAAATCTGAAGAGGAGCCAACGAATTATACAATTGCTTCTTTTTGTATATATGTATAGCGAAATAGACAGCTTTCAATTGTATATGTATAGCGAATTATACATATATATGTTTGCTATAGAGCGCAATTATGCAAACTTTGCTATAGCATACAAATATGATTTTTTTGTTTGCTATATGTGAAAGTTGCTCTTAAACTTTTTGGGGAGGCTAAAACGAACTAATTAAATTGGTTAAGTAAGTGAGTTTAGATCAACCCTCTAAGATTATTTTTTCTAAAAAAAAAGTAATAGGACGCACTAAAGCTTTTGCTATGTATGGGTCTGAAGAAAAATTGAATGATTACAAGAATCTATGATGACATAATTTCTTCGCTAATATTTCTACGAGAGACTATTTATGACTTGGAATTAAACGTATTGGCCCAAACGTATTGAGTTTAAATCGCTTGCAATTAGCTAATACTTTTAAAGGTATAAATTTATCCCTTTTTGGATCTAGAAATTGAAGAATAATTGTGTTCTTTGAGTTAAATGTTATTAAAGGTATACCTCTTATATAATCAACTCATTAAGCGGATCAAGTAAAGAATTGATTCAGATTTAGGGGTAGAGTGGATCTTAAATAAATATCTAAATATTAATTTTAATTTTTAATTTTTTTTTCTATTTGCAAGTGCGACATCATTAAATATGTATCTAAAATTATATTTTTGACTAAAATGAAAATTAAAAGGTAAATACTCCTTAATTTATTCTTATCATGGCATTAATTTTCAACCCGAAATAATTTACTTAATATTTTTCATTCCCCCACCCTTACCCTCTCCACAAATACCACCACATACTGGGCATTCGGCCATGAAAATAAAAATAAAAAAGTTTATTTTAATTGGAGTTGTGTTTGGTTAAAAAATTTTAAAATAATATTTGATTGTTCGAATGAACTTTTCCTAAAAAAAAAACATAAAATATGTTTAAACATGGAATTTAATTTAAATGAAATTAATTTTTAAAATAAAAATAGTGAACATAAAATATGATTAAACATGGAATTTAATTTAAATAAGGTTAATTTCTTATAAAAATAGTGAACATAAAATATGTTTAAACATGAAATTTAATTTAAATGAAATTAATTTTTTAAAATATAAAAATAGCGAAAGTGAATGAAAAGGTAAAAACATGATTTTGGATGTTTTTAAAAATTTTAAATACAATTTCAAGTTGTATTTAAAACTTTTGTGACTAAACAGTGATTTTCAGATAAAGTGGATTAAAAAAAGAGTAAAAAATCCTCATGGCCAATAATAAAAAGACAGAGTATTTCAATATCTTTTCTTTCAATTTCATTACCTAATTTGACATAGACTTAAAGTGAAGAAAACAAGAAAAAAGTAATAAATATTTCCGTAGAATAATTATAGAACAGAAAAGACTGCACCACCTTTTTGGTTTCATTTTTAAGAATTTGGGAAGAAATGAAAAAAACAAATATGTACGAGTTGATTGAAATATATAATCTTTTTTTATGAACAAAATCATTCTCATTTTTTGTTTATGCTCGTAATTATTAAAAGGAATCTCTCTTTTAGACGTTTGTCGTTCTTTTATCTTTTTTTGAATCTATCTCTCCATTAGCATGATATTTCTCATACTATCATATTGAAGTCCAAACAAACACAGAAGATTGTACTAAATGAAAATTCATATAGTTAATATATATTATTCTCATATTCTTGATGCCTTGCTCCATTTTCTCATAGGAATTGAATCCTTTTGTAAAGCACATTATTTTGACTTGTATTAATTGATGATACGAATTAAGAGCACTTTAGTGAGAAACAACTCACCAAGTGTCAATCATGATTTATTCGAATTTGGGACAAACTGATAATTAGATAATTGTCATATCACCACTAGTTACTAGTAAAATCATGTATGCACGAGTGCGTAAATATTTTTCAAAGTACTCGATATTATAATTATGTTTGGACGTGGTTAAGTTTTGATGTTGATAGAAATTAAGTTTGTACACATTAGATTCATGCATTTCATTGGTTTAAAATGAGTACTTAATAATATCTTTGATACCAATTTCCTCAATTAGAGGGTCCACATGTTAGGTTGTTAGCCTATTTTACAAGACCTTAAGATATGCTTTTTTTTTTTTTTTTGTCTTTAGGAACCATTTAACAACTCATTAGATGAATATTTGAATACAAAATTTAACTTATATATTTTGGTTAATAGCATGTTTAGCTAACCTTTTGAAAAGTTAGATAAATAAATAAATAATAATAATAATAATAATAATAATAGTAACAATATTTTAAGAAAAAAATATTTTGAAGAGCAGTAAAAGCCTTTTTTTCCAGTAGAATTAAAAAAAAATTGTAAAAGCGTTTTTGAGAAAAATGCACTTTCAAACACTTTTAAAAAGTTTGGCCCAACTTTAATTGTTGTTTTAAAATGTTTTTAGAAGTTATTGGCCAAACATAAATTGTTTCTCACAAAAAAAGATGGAAAATATTTTTTTTAATAAGTTGATCTTAGAAGTTTGACCAAATAAGCTATAAATGCACATCAATTAAAACACAATATATTATTTTGAAATTAAAATAGACTAAAATATCTCTGAACTATGAGATTTGATATAATATTGCTCTTCGTCAATCTATCGAGCTAAAATGCTTTGACTTAAATCTGTTGTTATTTCTAACGTAACGGTCCATATACTCATAAGGTAAATGAGGATAATATTATACCAAAGGTTCATAGTTCATAGTTTATGAGTATTTTAGGCTATTCTTTGTTAAAATAGTTTGAAGTTGCTTGGTTTTCGTTTGGCCATTTTGGGAGTAAGATTTTCAAAAAAGAATTGAAAATATTTGATTGTCCATGAAATTTGATCAGTGTTTTTTAAATTATCGTTAAACAAAATGAAGTGCTAGAAAATGATCTTACTGAAATTTCACGTCCATTCCCAAAACTACAAATTTCTTTCAAAGTAAAATGTTCAAACACAACATCAAATTTCAAAAAATTATTTTATTACAAACTTCAAAAACTCATTTTTCAAGTTTCAACTAAATTTCTAACCAAACACTAGCTTATTACATGACCTCATATAATTGGCCTAATTTTTAATTCCCATATAAATTGAAAATAATAATTAAAAATAAGTTAGCCCTTCCTCTATCTTGTATATATAAAAAAATAGATTGTGTTTTTTTAATTCTTAAAAAATAATATGCGTGAATATAATAGTGTGTGAATGTATGAAGTAAATTTAACCTTGGTGCCAACATAACATAATCTGCCAAGGCCCAAGGCAGTTAAGTAAACGCAAAGTTTATCTGAAATCCACAAAATGAATTAATTAATGTTGATAAACCCATCATAATATTATCGAAGACATTACTATAGATAGAAAAAGAGTTGAGGTTATGTATTAGGGGTAGAAAGTAAGTAGGGGTAGAGCGTTGTCTTGCCTTGTGTAGGTTGTTGCGTAGCTCTAATTATACCTTTGTAGTTCTAGTCATATTTCGCATGTTTATTGTGTTTTGATTATCACATTATTTTGTTGATGTTACTGTTTTTTTTAGACTTTACACTATTTTCTTATTAATTGTACACTATGCTCTCTTCATTATTTTCTCCTTATTATACTTAAATTTGTTACACTTGAGCCGAGGATGTTTCGAAAACAACCGTAAGATATATTTCATTGGGCAATGAAATTTTTTATTATATATAAGGCACGCCATGTCATACTTGTATGAGGCTTGTTTGATTGACAAATGGACATGGATGGGACCCATTTGCCAAGCTAATAAAGGGACGTCTTTAAGTCCCCATTGTCATTTTTTTGGTTTTATGCCCTTTGTTCAATATATTTTCTGTTTTAATCTTTTTAATATTTTTTTCTTCTTTAAGATTAAGTTGATCAAATCTTTTAAGAATTTTATTTGCTGACCTTATTAGTTTATGCTTTTCTTTTTTTTACGTACTGAATTTTAATTTAAATTTTACGATCATTAAATAATTTTTTAGTTTATTATTTTAATATTATTTTTTCTATTCTATGTTATTTATTCTATTATAATAAATAGTTGTTTGAAATTTATTTTTTAATTTATAAAATCAAGATATAAGTAATTTTTTTAATCCTAACAATTATTATTTTTTAAATTATAAAATAAATTTTGTAAAATTGCAAAAATTCTATTATGGAATAAATTATTAAAATTATTATTTATATTTATAATTTCTTAAGAAATGTATAAGAAAAGTAGATAAACAATATTTATTAAATTTCACCTAGCTTGAATTTTAAGAATAAAGATATCGTATAAATTGACGGAAATAATATGTATTTATGTTGATGTTTATGGATGTTTTTCGTTTTTGAATTTCACGACAATAGTATCAAAACTTATGCAATTGTTTGTCTAGATCATTAATGTTCTTTCCGTTATATTTACTTATTGGAAGAGTATTTGTGGATTGAAGTGCTTTTGGATTATGAAATTGTTGAGAGAAAATAAAATAACATATTAAATTTGTACCTTCTTTATTTTTCATATTAATAATCTACTTTTTCTTTTACAAATTTCTAAGTGGAAGTATAAAATTTGGAAGAATTGTTAGAAAAGAAACTAAAGGGAAAAAAGTAAGAAAGAGAAAAAGAAAATGTTAAAAGGTAGAGAGAGAAAGATGAGTGTGCCATTTTTTTGAAATGGATCCACTTGGCAAAATATAAATGGACCTCACACAACTTTTATCTGCCACATCATACTTGTGCCTCGTGTAAAAATTTTCATTGGTCTATATTGTTGGCGTTGTTGTAAAGTTGATAAGTCCAAAATGAGAAGTAAACAGATGTGATAGGTACAATCAGCAAAGCATATTTAAATTGATCGGTTCTTATTTGTGTGACAAAAATTACTATCACATCCGAAGTGACATGCAATAGAAAATTCTTTTAAATTAAATCAAATGGTAAAGGAATAATATATAGTACAACATAAGATAACTTTTAAGTAAAAAATAAAAAATCAAATTAAAATGACTTTTAAGTCAAAAAATAAAAAGTAGGGGAAAATCTACTTTTGGTTTCTAACTTATTTTAAGTCATTGCTTACCTTGTCAAACACTTTGACTTATTTTAAGTTATTTTTTATATTTGCCAAACACTTTCAGAAGTAAAAAACTGACTTAAAAATAGGTTTGATAGACTTTTAAGCCAATCAAAATGGGAATTTCCCGTTTGGATTGGCTTAAAAGTTTATCAAACTTATTTTTAAGTCAGTTTTTTACTTCTGAAAGTGTTTGGCAAATATAAAAAATAACTTAAAATAAATCAAAAATGACTTAAAATAAATCAAAAACCAAAAGTAGGTCTCCCCTTACTTTTTATTTTGAGCAACTTTCACATATAGCAAACACAAAATTCATATTTGTATGCTATAGCAAAGTTTGCATAATTGCGCTCCATAGCAAACACAAATATGTATATTTCGCTATACATATACAAAAGAAAACAGTTGTATAATCTGCTTTTGGTATACATATACAAAAAGATCAATTGTATAAAATGAGAGAGGTGAGTGAGCGAGTGAGATCTGGGAGAGTAGCGAGCGAGCGAGATCTGGGAGAGTAGCGAGCGAGCGAGATCTGGGAGAGTAGCGAGCGAGCGAGATCTGGGAGAGTAGCGAGCGAGCGAGATCTGGGAGAGTAGCGAGCGAGCGAGATCTGGGAGAGTAGCGAGCGAGCGAGATCTGGGAGAGTAGCGAGCGAGCGAGATCTGGGAGAGTAGCGAGCGAGCGAGATCTGGGAGAGTAGCGAGCGAGCGAGATCTGGGAGAGTAGCGAGCGAGCGAGATCTGGGAGAGTAGCGAGCGAGCGAGATCTGGGAGAGTAGCGAGCGAGCGAGATCTGGGAGAGTAGCGAGCGAGCGAGATCTGGGAGAGTAGCGAGCGAGCGAGATCTGGGAGAGTAGCGAGCGAGCGAGATCTGGGAGAGTAGCGAGCGAGCGAGATCTGGGAGAGTAGCGAGCGAGCGAGATCTGGGAGAGTAGCGAGCGAGCGAGATCTGGGAGAGTAGCGAGCGAGCGAGATCTGGGAGAGTAGCGAGCGAGCGAGATCTGGGAGAGTAGCGAGCGAGCGAGATCTGGGAGAGTAGCGAGCGAGCGAGATCTGGGAGAGTAGCGAGCGAGCGAGATCTGGGAGAGTAGCGAGCGAGCGAGATCTGGGAGAGTAGCGAGCGAGCGAGATCTGGGAGAGTAGCGAGCGAGATCTGGGAGAGGGGAGAGAGGGGAACGAAAATATATGTATATATACAATTTTCTCTCGCTTTATACAAACACAAACACACTTTATACACTTGCGTTTGTATAAAAAATGAGAGAGGCGAGGGAGAGAACGAGAATGGCGAGCGAGATTCACTAGGAGAGAGGTGAAATAGCAACAGTTTGCTATGAGGTACAATTAAATCAAACTATATTTATAGTATTTAATTTGAATTAACAGTTTGCTATTATATAAAATTTTCCCTTTTATTTTTAGACTTAAAAGTCATTTTAAGTTTGACTTTGGCTACTTTTTTTTAGTGGATCTCTTATATTAAGAGACAAGGGCACAAGGCTATGTTCAAGCATGGATTAGCTACAGCATTTGGTTTGTATCCTATTGAAACATAAATTCAATGATTAAGTTCAATAAAGTTATATATGTTTAATATTTATTTATTTACTTATTCAAACAAATTATTATATAAAAGGATCAAGAAAGAGTATAGTGAGAATCGAATTCAAAACTATTGTGTTAAAAACTCCTCGATATCACTATATTGTAAGTCTTAACTAATCAAGTAGAAAATTAAAAAAACGAGCGTATATAAAAGATGACTTTTTGACTAATAAAGGCAAACGCAAATTTTATTCTACAAAAGAAAAATCAGAGAGTAGTTCAAGCTAAATGCTACTAATAAAATCAAATAATGAATTTAATGTGCTGAAAAATTATTATAGTTTATACTAACGGTAAATTAAGAATTAAATAATGAATTATTTCTTAATTTTCTAAATTGAACGGTCGGTAAAAGTGAAAAGTGAACATATGTTTCTAATGAAAATGAACAAAGGGGAGAGTATCAGAGTAGTACTGATCTATTTGAAACTTGCTTTTATCGACCAACTAAGTGTGTAATTACTAACCAATGCATATAAATACATACCTTAAAAAATATTGAAATCGGCAAGCACATGGCACGTCGCGCGAGTTTTTTTTTTTCAATCCAATTTTCTATATTTTTATTAGAGTCCGACTAATTTGGATTCATGCTGGGTAGGGTCCCATTTGAGGGATAGCACTCTCTATTAAGATCATACTCAGGATTCAGATAACTCAAAATCTCTAGTTAAGGGAAAAACAACTTCATCCATTGCACCACATCCTTTGATGATCGTAGCACAAGTTGACTATTTGATACAAAAACTTATTTATTACTCCGATCCTATCATGTTAGCCAGCAAATAGCTGTTGATGCATTATATATTAATTGCAATTATTTGCAAATGCATAGTAAAAATTAGGGCAATTTCCAATTATATAAAGGATATATGACAAGACAATTTTATTGCATGTGAATCGTGTATATATGGACAACACAACAAACTCACATTCAAACAAATTTCAATGAACGCGGCAACAGAAAAGACATTCAATTATAGGAGGAAAAATTTATTCATTTACAGGTCAATTACAATTAAAATATTATATAATCATTAATTAAAGCATCATAGTACATAACTAGGATAAGGCTTTAAATGAAACATCATTTACATGTTAGAACCGAGGATGGATCTCAATGGCATGACAGATGTTTGAGCACCCATTGACCCTAACGTAACATAAATATATATTTATGGGGAAAAGGACAAATATACTTCTGAACTATCGTAAATGATATGCAGATATCCTCCATCATACTTTTGGGACATTGGTACCCCTGTCATCCAAAAACTAGAGCATATATGCCCTTCACTCTAGCGGAAGACTAAATAGGGACACGTGGCACAATTTTATCCGTCGATATGATATTTAATAAATAACGGGTCGATGGATAAGATTATGACACGTGTATGTCCGTTAGTATAAAGGGTACATATGTTTTAGTTTTTTGACAACAGGGGCATCAATGTTCCAAAAATATGACGGAGGATATCTACATACCATTTATGATAGTTTGGAGATATATTTGTCCTTTTTTCCTATATTTATATAGAAATTTCTTTATAATGTCGTTACTAAAATCAGCTTGGCCTGCGTAATCAATATTCAATTCAATAAAATATATACCTTATTGAACTAAAAAAATTAAAATGGAATAACAAATTAATGTTTGACTAGCCAGTACAACTTTAACTCCAATTGCTAATTGGACCGGCCACTTTGACAAGATAGTCAATTGCTTGTTGCAGGTTTGAAACCATTAGAATTTGATACAGCTGTCTCTCATCGAGAGTAATTTTTAGATATTGATTATTATTTATAAGATTTGTATACACATTACTTTCTCCAAATGTCACTTATGAAATTACAGTGGTTGGTGTGTATTGTTGAATCATTTAATAGCATTAGAGAGTCCCACTTTATGTTATGTGAACGTATTTGATTTGATACAATATTTAAAAAATAAAGAATCTTTTGAAATTCATGGCATTAAATATATTATGATATATATATGTATATATTCAAAGTAAATTAAGATGTTCACAGTTAAGTTATTTTTTAATATAGAAAATGATTGCTCTCTAGAAAACATGAATTAACTGATCAATTTATTGGTAATTCTTAATTTGTCGCTAAATAGGTCCTAGCTAGTTAAATTTTCATTTAATCCGTCGCTGATCTACGATTAAATAAAATTAGCATGAAATTTTTATTATTTTGTGACTAATTACTTGTTTTCTTGTACTTGGTTTTTCTTAAACAAACTAAAAAAATAATAGCATGATACTGGAATGGATAGAGTATAAATAATTGTGCCTTCTTAAGTTGGAGACAAATATGATCAGGTTAAAGATTACAGTTTGTTGAGTTAGTCATTTTAATTATAATTGACACCCATTACATTCAAATGATCTGACCATGAAATGATATTCTTTTCAAAACTCAAGAGATTTTTGGAACAAATTTAATTTTGAAGATTTCAACTTGTCAAATTGTTTGACCTAATGAAGGTTATATTGACCACATAAATGTGAACTTATCTGCTAATTATACTTTGAGTGGAGACACAACAAGGATATTTACATAAAGACGTTTTGAAAAGTGTCAAAAAAATAAGTTTATAAAAACGATGGTGTGTTAATTAGTTTTTTTTTTAATTTAAGTTATATACATTATTAATATAAAAAAAATAATTACATTGTCAGAATCATCATAAAAAGATATTCACAAATAATTAAACTTATATATTAACACCATACTATTTTCTTAGTTGAAAAAAATTAAAATGTAGAAGAATGTGTCATAGTCTTGTGTCATATTTACGATTCAATAAATACTTGTTTATTTTACTTCTTAATTTATTTGTAGATGTCTTTTTCAATCAATTTTTTTTCACATACCACTTTTTCAACTTCATAGCTAGGATGTATACTGGACATAAAATATTGAAGTGTGCTTACTATCAATAATTGTGAGAATTCGAATCCGACAGGTAAATGGTATATTTTAAAAATCCAATGTACCAATAGAGTATAGCCCTAAAAACATGAATCAAAATAGATGGTTCGTTCAGTATCAGATGAACTGCGAAATCTCTTAACATGCCTGAAATAAAAGTTACGGAGTTCGCGAGACCTATTTTCAATTGTGTTACACTTTGCCTAACTTTAGGCAAACCATGCCCATAAACTAAGATGCAATTATTGCAAGTGTGTCTTCACAAAATGAGTTGATTCTATTTATGGCTTAGGTTATAAAAGTAATGAATTATAGCTTGTTCCCTCAATTACAAATTGAATGACATTTTTTAATAACGATGTCAAGAAGATTATGTTCACTTTTTGAATTTGGAATATCTCATTACTTTATACACGCAATCAGAAGATAATTTGCCCCACATTTCAATAACTCCAAAAACAAATACTATAAAAAAAAATATATATACATAAACTTTAATCCAATTGACAAACGGAAGGGACGTTAACAGTTTCACAGTTCGCCTAACATTAAACAAATAAGTAGTCGGTTTGGTGCATGTTTTTAGGGACATGTCTTTCTGATCGGAAAAAGATATGCCTGTTAGTGAATGTAGACACATAATTTTTGACCGAACTTAAGGTATTAAATCATTTTTAGTACATGAATATTGCTTTTTTATATAAATCAAATATTTTATTTTATTTTATTTTTCATCGTATTTTAGTAAGTTTATTTTAAAAGATTAGGAAACTACAAAAAACATATGTTTTCTTTTATGTATATTTAATAAATAAACTAGTGTTTCTTAATTATTTTTTAACTAGCTACTTTTTTTTATATTTATATTAATTAAAAATAATTAGTTAATATTTTTTATTATTATATTTTATATTTATATATATCTCCACTACCCCACAACCCCATTTCACCCCACTACACCATAATCCCCCCCCCCCCACTATACACACACATACTCACACGATACACACTACTACTACATATATCAAACTTACCAACATACGTAAAAAAAAAAAAAAAACAGAAAGACGGAGGAAAAAAAAAGAACAAATACAAAAGGCAACACACACACACGCACAACACCAAAGGAAAAAAAAAAGAAAGAAGAATCAGCAAGGAAACAAAGAAACACGCAGCAAACAAGTAGAAAAACTTTCACATTCATTTGATTTTCCTTTTAAAAAAAATTGCAAACACATTTACATCTTTCCTACTTTATTTAAACACAACACATATACCATCACAAATCACCTACAAAACTTGGTGGGTGTTCTAATCGAGGTTCGACTAAGATTTTGCGGTATTCAACTTTTCCTTATCTCTTTATTTATTTATTTATGGAATTTGATGTAATTTTATGAAAAGTTTTCTTATATTTGTTTTATTCATAATTGATTGAAATGAACAATTTGTCGGTTGTTATATCTCTATTTAACGAATGAAGGTAGCTTCAATCAGTGATTATTTTATTTATTTATTTTGTATCGCTAGTTGTAACCTCTTAAAATGAATGGGTCATGGTGTAGTTCTTGTCTTGATTTAGATGTTAATAATAAAAAATAGGAATTGTTCGGCTAAAAAATATATTGTTATTTTATTTTATCAAAAACAACAATGAGATTTATTTTTCAACAATTCGATATTGTTTTGTTGGATTAGAAAGTGTATATTTAATATTGACGCTAATTTTAAGAGTAATAAAACATATAAAAATATAAAGTAAAAGGATATAGAAATAATGTCAGAATTATATATCGTATCCTCAATATTTAGATTTATTTCACTTTACTTAGTTTTATGCATAAAGGAAAAATATTTGTTTTTTCTTTTAATGACTAGATGAGTTTTAGGAATATAAAAAAAATAAATTGTTTCAATCAAGAATATTTTATTTTAACATTAGACGAACATTTAGGCACATAAAAAATATTTGTTTTGATTAAGAATGTGGTTACACATATTTCTTGAGACAGTAAAAGAAACTCAAGGATGCGATGACGCACCTTATTCAATAATACAATTAACTTTTATTAATTCAAAGTAGAGACTTATAAAAAATAAGATTATTAAGTGTGATAGAAAGAAGACAGTTATGTCTCTAAATGTCAAGACCAAGAATGCGGTTACGCATCTAGGTTCAAACTAATAAAAATTCAACAAATAAAAAGCAAATCATGGCCTATAAAACTTATACCAAAAAAAAAATAGTAAAAATAAGTATAAGTCAATAAAAGCAACCGTGCTAGAACCACGGGACTCGAGGGATGCCTAATACCTTCCCCTCAGTCAACAGAATTCCTTACTTGAATTTCTGGTTCGCAGACCAAAATTAAAGAGTCATTTCCTATTGATTAGGGATTCAAAAAGGTGACTTGGAACACCATAACTCAATTTCAAGTGGCGACTCTGAAAAAATAAAAATAATCCCTAAATCAATAACGTCACTTTAAATTGGAAAAACCCTTCCGCCGCTGTGCGCGAAAAAGGGGTGTGACAGTGAACAGTTATAATATCACATTAGTTAAGTCAGAGGCAAAGCCAGAATTTCAGACCAGTGGGTTCTAAATTTTAAAAAAGAATAACCATCTTAACCTAAAGTAACAACCATCAAATTTAGAACATTTTTGTTATAATCTTCAATATTGGTCTAAGTGAGGTTAAAATTATTAAATTCACCATTAATATTTTAGCACCTAAAATAAATATTTTACTAGTTTTACTATCACCTTGAACCATTACAGCCTGTCTGCCACCAAAAGTTAAAATTTTGAAAAGCAAACAATAATTATTTTAATATAATAAATTATCAATATGTGGGATAACCCTATAATCGAAGATTAAAATCAAATTTTGAATAGATAATCCATGTAAAAGCAAACAAATAAGAAAAAAATGAGAAGGATACAAGAATACATACCGGAGGCCAGATTTTGGACAATAACAATTAGATCAACAATAAAAGTTAGAACCCTAACTTTTGAAAACAAAAAGAAATTGGGTTAAACTTTTTTGAATGTCTGATTAGAAATCAATAGTCAGGTGTTGTATTAAAGTACAACACAAATACTTTTTCCCCATATTTTTTACATTTATAGATTTTTTTTAATTTTTTTTTTATATAAACCCACGTACGTATGAAATTATCCCAAAAATAAATTATGGATACTGAGTTTCGAACCCATGTCCAATGGGGGCCGAACGATTTTACTGAGTGTGCAAACACCACTAGACCAATCATTTCATTATGCCTGTGGGTTCGCAGGAATTTTCTATATACATTTTATTTCATATTTTTTATTCAAATATAGAGTCTTCAGAAAAGCCAATGGGTTCGGTCGAACCCCTTTCCAATACAATAGCTCCGCCCCTGACCCCTGAGTTAAGTTATGTCATTAATATACAATTGAGATGTTAATAATTGAATAGATTTATAAAACAGGAAGTATTTCAAGCAAAATGAAATGGAAATAATAGCCATAATTTTATATTTTAAAAAAATGAAGGGTCAATAACATATTAAAAGTATCTTAACTTTTTGAGTTTTTTTTATCAGAACTATCAAGTGTTTATTTTCTATCTAAACGATTACCAACTATATTATTTATGAAAGTTTTCTTTTTCTACCTGGAAAATCATCATTGTTCAAGTAGGAAAAATGAACAACGGACAGTTAAAGACTTGAAATTTGTTTCGATAGATATTTGGTGATAGTTCATGTTAATAATTTGCACACCTAATACTGTCATCTCTTGAAATCTCTATCTTTTGAATCAAAATTTTAAAAATTGAAATACTTTAGGTGTGTTGTTAACATTTCACTATGTTTGAAAATACTTTCCAGTGTTTATGATTATTCCTTTTGTTCATTTCAAATTTTGCACGCCTCATAAGAAATACTAATGAGTAATATGAGTTTTTATAACCGCAATATCCATATTAATTGATGTATAATTTTAGGTCTTTTGAAAAAATGATTTGAATAATAAATAGTTGATGTTAAGGATGAAATATGAAAAAAAAAGCAATATATCTAATTTTTTTTATCAAACGAAACAAGTAAAAGTGAACCGATGGAGTCTCTCTCAAGAGCAGCAAGTTGCTGAATGGCAATAGAATGTTTTGTCAGAGACACAACATGGATTGGGATAGTTAAGCTACAGTTGGATGGTCAATCCAAACTCTGTTGAAAACGACTTACCCTTGTATACATTATCTACTATTATTTGTGACCTTTTCTAAAGCCTAATAAGAGACCACTATTATTAAATTTGTTAATATATGGATGTCATTTTCATTAAAAGAAAAAAAGAAGACAAGTATATATTGAGAAACTTAAGGAGAGAGGATTGGAAGAAGAAGTAGCATGTTATGGACTATTTGGGATCACAATCAAGAACTAAATTTCCTTTCAATTATTCAGTCCTAAGGTCTACTTAGAAAGATATGTCACTAGAGTCGAAATTTTAACATTACGTGTTTTGAATGTACCTTCAAATTCATAGCTCATTTTACATATCAGGTTCATAATTAAATATTTATATATTAATACAAATACATCGACTAAGTAAAAGTTGAAATCATATGATAATTGTGCTAATAAGAGATAACAAATATCCAATGAAATACTTGACACGCTCATTCGTCACCTATCCTTTTTTTTCCTATTTATTTTTTCTATATAAAAAGTGAGTTCAATTCACCTAGTTTGTAGACTATAACATGTGCATTTTTAATGTCTAGCGTAATAGGTCACAGAAGAAATGAGATCAGACCATAAATTTACAACCCCCACCCTATCTGATAATATCCACAATTTAGGGGTCACATAAAAAAGTAAATGAAAATTCCATAACTTTATCCAACAAGTATACTAAGTGATGACATAATGATGATAACATTGCATTTATATCACAAGGATAGTTGTTACAAATTAAGCACAACAAGTAAAAGTTGGTGATGGCATAAAACCATAAACCTCAAAAAGGATACAAAACAAAACAAAACAAAACAAAACAAAAATATTTGATAGCAGAGTTGCTCAGATCGTAAACACCTGGTCCGAGTCATTAACGACCCTATTTTTTTCATTTCCAAGTAAGGCAAGTGGTGTCAAAATCCTAAGTAAAATTTCCTAAGTTGGGTTATATTTGACAATATATTGTCATGATTGAGCATTCTTTTCAAAGAGGGACAACCTATTATCACCAAGCCTTGTCTTATAAGCTGATATCTTGTATTCAGACCATGTGAACTCATTGTAGAGAATTTGCTCATTAGGTTCCTCCATTAGACATGATAAAGGTGCTATCTTTTCACTCAATGGTGGCCCTCCAAAGTAAACCATTGACACCCTGGCTTTCAAACAATCTGCGATCACTCTGTGCCTCACACTCATAAACCTTCCGTTACTCATTGCCTGCCATCCACAACCACAAAACGTTACACTATTAGTACGTATATACGTGTGATTTAATCGAGTTATCTACATATGTATATGTTATTGTACGTAACTTAACCTGACGTAGTAAAGTACAAACTAAAAGGAATCAAGAAATATAAATAAGATGCATTTTCTAGTTAGTTAATTTTTTCAACAATTCTAAACTAAAAGGAATGAACTACTAAGTGGGAATTCAGATTCGCGTAGTCAATCAATTGAGCTACTAAGATTCTTCGTAATTAATAATTACCTGCAATGAGTCACCAACATTGATGAAAAAAGAGTAGGGATCAGGTGGGACTGAGATCCATGTCCCATCTTTCAGAGAGATTTGGAGGCCACTTGTGTTATTAGATCTTCCAACTGATATTACTTGTGGGTCTGTGTGTTCACCAAAACCAATCAAATTTCTACCACTCAATGCTTGAAGCAACTCTGGACATGGTGGATAGTGATTTAGCCTAAAACATGAGTCACTTTTTTCATCACTTAGCATCCTACTTAGTATATTCTTTGGTTCTATATTCAACCCTTCTGCTATCATTTCTAGCACCATACATCCCATATTTCTTACTGCACTTATATACTCTTTCACAAGTCCCCTGCATAAAAAAAAACAATTAATTAATAGCAAAATATAAGAGTATATCTTTTGTCTGACGGCTTTAAAAGATATTTACACAATCAGATCATTATGACGTCAATAGTGTTAAAGTCAAGAGCACAAGGGGTTCTTTTTTTCTTATGCATCTATGCAACATGTTAAATCATCTTGACTTTTTCGTATATTTTAAAAAAATTTTAGTGAAAATTCTGACTGAGTAAGGGAGGTGCAAGGGACTCATGGCCAGAAAATTATATTATATGACAAATGTCAACTTTCATTGGCATCCACATATATTTACTTTTTAGTAAAAATTCTGACCTGAGAAGAAAGGAAGATAACATTGGAACAAAATTGTTAGTACTTACCAAAAGAGAAGGGAATTTCCAGGAATAGTGATGGATTTGTTGTGATTGAGTTCAGGATTAGTTGTGAAGAGTAAATATTCAACCCAACCAACATCACCTTTAGAGCCAATTCTTTTGTTACCATAGCCAAAAGGGTTAGCAGGGCCAACTTTGTCTTTCTCAATTTGGGACAAGTTGAAGAAGTTGATAGATTCATTTTCTAATTTGGTAATTGTTTCAATAGGGACACCATGATTTACCACCTTAAAGAAACCAAATTCTTGACAAGCTTTTATAATAAGGTTGTTGGCTTCAGGGTCTAATAAGTCTATTACTGGAATAATACCAGTGTAAACATGATCACTAGTAGTGTTGTTATGTTTGCATGTTTTAATGTGTGAAAAGTTTTCTACAAGTGGTTGAGACAAAACAACCATAGTTGTTTGTTGGAAAAAAAGAAGAAAGCTAAGAAGATTTTTGGTTGGATATGATGAATTTTGAGTAATGGTATGGTAGGGATTGGTGGAGTATAAATAAGGCTAGCTAATGCATGAGAACAGAGTTATTTGAAACTATGTAGGAGATGACATATGGCTTAGTTTATCTAATTTATGTAGTACTTTTCTTTTTTTGAGAGTCAAATAATTTAAGTTTGATAAAAAATTTACGCGTGAAATTTTTAATTTTTTTGAAATGAAAGTTATATATTTATAAACTACGTAAAAAGTAACGTAAGTCACAATCATTAACAATTCAAAAGATTTAAAAGATATATGAAAAATCTACGATCAAAGATAAACTTGTTTGAATATCGAAATCCGAAAAATACCACATAAATTGAAATGGAGGGAGTATATATAGATTATTTACTTCGATACTTTCTCTATTGAGGGTGGACTTTAAATTACTATATACTTTCTCTGTCTCAATTTATGTGAGTTAGTTTGACTTAACACGAATTTTAAGAGAGAAAAAAAAGACTTTTAAAACTTGTGGTCTAAAATAAGTCATTAAAATAGACATTTTAAAGTTCAATTATTACTAAAAATAGAAATATGACATTCTTTTTTAAACTAACTAAAAAGAAAAGTGATCATATAAACTAAGACAAAAATTTTTTTAATCTATTTATCACTTTTCTATTACTTTTATTTGTGTTTCATCACATGTGTCTTAGTTTGACCACAAATTTTACTTTGACTAAATGTGGAAATTAGAATTTCCATTAAAGTAAAATATGAAAGAAGTAGAATATATAAATACTGCTAAAGGACTTTCACATATACATTGAATCATTAAAAAATTGACCTATAATTTTTTCGGCGAAAGAAGGGTGTTAATTGATTCTCCTTGGACAAAGATAGTTATTTTTGAATCTTAAGCTAAATGATTTTTTATACGTATTAAGAAGAAAAAGTAAGATAGATAAAGTGAAGTAGAAAAAAATATATGTATATCTTTAAAGAATTTATAAGTGAAATATGAGTGGTATCCATAAAGAAAATTGAAAATGGAAGAAAGAAAAGTAAAAGGTTATTGAATTATGTCACACCCGACCATAAAAAAATTCAATTAAAGAATATTGCTATTTTATTGGTCGTTTTATCATGGGTAGTTTTTATTTTATTCTTTAGAAAAGAATTACTTAAAAAATTATTTAAATATAAAATTATTATAATTTTTCGAAATTGAATTAGAAGTGACTATAAAGAAATTCAATTAAAGAATATTGCTACTTTTAGTGTCCGTTGGTTTCATTTTGTTATATATTTTTTAATCCAAAAAATTATTATATTTTTTCAAAGTTAAACTAGAAGTTGATTCTGAATTTTTTTGAAATTTGAAAATTTTCAAAAAATTATTTTCATTTCATATTATTCACAAAATGTTAAAATTATCTCCAAGTTTTACTCATATCCAATTACAACTCTAATTTTCAAAAAAAAAAAATCAATTCCATATTACTCACAAAAATTTAAAATTAACTCCAAATTTTATTCATATTCAATCTCAAACTCCAATTTCAAATGTCATATTCAACTTGTTAACAAATATATGTTGTTAAAAAAAAGTATTTTTTTTATGTCTATGCATCGAATAAGTTAATCGTTCAAAAGTAAGATTCTTCCTAAATACCAAAGTATTATATGAAGTATGAAAAAAGTACAGTAGGAAACAAAATATACTAAAGCTTAATGTTCTTGTTGACGTGTCATCGTGATATAAAAGGACAGAGCTGACTTTATTTATTTATCAACATCGCAAACTTAAAATATTCGTTGTTGGGTAGAGCTTCTATATGACTTGTCAATTTAATCGAATAAATAAAAAGGTAATTTAAATGAACGAATGAAAATCAATCATGCCCCAAGTTTATTTCACAAATCTGATACTCTTTTTAACTTTTACTTATAAATATTAATTAAAATAATAATAGTTGGTTTGATCGATAAACTATGTGAAAAGATACACTTTTCCCCTTTCGGTTCAAAGCTATTGTTTGAAAAAAAAAATCTTGTTGATTGAGAATAAATTAATCAGGCAGGATACGGTGAAACAAGCAAATCAATTATAAATATTTTTGATATAGTTAAACAAGAAAAATAATGATGTAGTACAAAGACTACAACTACATGTTATAGCCAAAACATATATAATATGAAATTTCTAATGTGAAGTAGAAATATTGTAAAATGTTAAGTGTAGACTATAGTGTAGAATACTGATGTAATGTCTAGTTATGTTAGTCTTAATTGATTATCGATTTACCCAATACTAAAAACCAAAATCGAACCGATAACCCGATAATTCTTTTTAATAAAATCACTAAAAACATGTTAACCCAATAACTCAAATAGCAATAATCCAATAATATTTTCTTCGATTCGATTTTTGCACAACCGAAAGTAATTCAAATGAAAAGTTTAAGTTGAGTTCAAGAAGAAGGTTGAAATAGTTTGATTCCCATCTCTGTTTCCAATAACGAATCCCTAGAAAAACAATGTGTTATCCTTTCATACCAATAGAACAATGTCCTAGCACTAGAACAATATTGGAAAATGAATCTTAGTATCAATTTTAAAGTATACTCTAATAAAACCGATTCTTTATTTATTTAATGTAATCATTCAGCGTATTAAGTCAGATTCACAAAAGCATCAAGGATTTGAATCCCAATATGCTCATGACTAATGATATATTTTTTCATTTTTGAAGTCCTAATTCAATATTTCTAAAAATATGTGTCTCAAATTACTTGTTAATATACAAAAATTAAGATAGAATTAGTTAAAAGTTTTCCATTTTGACCCTTAAATTAATTATTTGAAAGTAAAATTATATTGTAAATTAAAGTTTCAAAAAACTTTTTTCATTGTTAATCTTAGTATTGATGGAAAACTACATAAATAGTGTGTATAAAAAGGATAAATTAGTAAAAATATTCTTGAACGATTTCATTAGAAATGCTTTTTATGAGATCTCATATTTGATATATTTGATTCTCAATTAATAGAGATAAAAATATTAAGTGATTTTTTTCTATATATTCAATATAATATCGATGAATACATTTATTTGATATCTCAAAAATCAATCAAAATACATATAAGTTGATTGAAACATTGCGATCATATAAAATAAATGATACGTGAACAGAGAAAGGGTCCCATGCTTGAGGCTTGGCAAAAATCCATAAGACTTGACATTGAGCAATAACACCCCGTCAC
>NW_006239075.1:194088-229912 GCF_000226075.1 Solanum tuberosum | reverse complement strand
AAACCCCCCCCCCCCCCCCCCCCCCCCATGCTGCATTGTAATAATTAAGCCAATGAAACATCGATTCTCAAATATTTATTATCATATATATATATATATATATATTGTACTTTACTCGCACTACTGGGACTAGAACATTTGAAATAAACAAATATATGTATGTCATTCCAACTGATCGACTTGTTGAAGTTACGATCATAACTCTCTATCCATCTGGAAAAACAGTTCCAAAGTTAGGAGGAGATCAATACATCATCGAAAAATTACATTGTATATATAAGATTCTTAACTTCTTCATATGTTTATTTCATATGCATCGATCCGACCATATATATGAGCCTTCATGATCGCCCATTGACCTTGTCTAGATAAGTGAAAACTTATACCATTAGTTAATGAAAACATATACTTTCTCTGTTTAAAAAAAATGACCTAGTTTGACTTGGAGCGGAGTTTAAGAAAAGAAAGAAAAATTTTTAATCTTGTGAGTCTAAATCAAAGTTATATCAAATATACCAAAATGGACTTTAATCTTGCGATCTTAAATATCCCATGTGGAAAGTTATAGTTAAAGTGTTGCTAAAAAAAAGAAAGTCATTATTTTTTAAACAAATTAAAAAGGAAACTAGGTCATTCTTTTTTAAAGAGAGGAAGTAAATATTTGAACAAATCTTTGAATGACTCCAAAGTTTATCTCATCTGATCATGTCTGAGCTGCTATGAATATTGGAGAAATATATATATATTATCTCCTCGTAGGTAGACAATTGCAAGGTAGTCACATGAAAATAAGTGTATAATTGATACTAAATGGAAGTAGAATATATATATATAAATATAGATTATCAGATTCTTTTGACCCACACATGTAGGCCAGTAGCAACACGTGATTATATATAGGACATGGCAGTACTATTGGTAAGTAGCGCAAGACTCAACTTTTTGAAATATAATGCAACTTGCAATATTTTGCTTCCATGTCACTTACAAATAATCCATGGGGTATCGTGTCGAAATCCTAGAATCCCAGGTGTTCTTGGAGGCATTAATATATTCCCTCTGTCTCAATTTTTGTGATTTACTTTCCTTTTTAATCAGTCTAAAAAAAATACACATTTCTATATTAAGTAATAATTTATTTATAAAATATCTATTTTATCCTTAATGAAATGATTTACGGCCACACAAATTTCCATCATTCATTTTGGATTACAAATTTTAAAAATCTTCATTTCTTTCTTAAACTCCGTGCCGAGTCAAACTACCTCACATAAAATGGGACAAAGGGAATAATTTTTTTTGTTGTTTATATCATTACCCGTGTTTAATACCTGCATTGAATTTTAAATCTGAATTTGTATCGAAAAATCTCACATTAGAGATAAAACACTAATCAGAAGCGGAGCTAAATCATTAGCTAGCTAGGGGCTTAGACGAACACAATGGCCATCACTACACCTTGCATTTATTAAAAAATCATTAAATATATAGATTTTTATTGTTTGATTTTTCATCCGGTGTCTGATGCATATAGTAGAGTCTGAATAAATTCTGATTCACGTTGAAAAGTTTCATATTAGAGGGAGGAGTGTGGGGTAAAACGTTCTCTAACAAGGGAAATTTCGTACCTATGGAACTAGAATTCGAGACCTTTAGTTAAGGATAAAATAATACTTACCAGTACTCCACCATAACTCTTGTTGTAAACCTTGTAACTAAGATGAATAATCTAGAAACTAAGACATAATCCATTAAAATTCTGACTTCACCTTCATTCCTAACAAATGTGAATTCATATAAAAATAAATAAAATTTTGACTAAACTATAATATATTGTTTGTTCCCAAAAATCTACGAGTACGTAATTCAATGTATGTATGAAGTCCCAATAAATATGGAAAATTAATTATAATACTACTACTAGTACTAGACTAGAATGAGAAGAAGAAGAAGAAGAAAAGCCCCCCCTCATTTTTCACATGCAACCAATAAGGGTAAAAAGGCTTGACCCCGAAGCCCATCACATGCCACTCTTCCTTCCATTGGCCAATTCTTTTGTTTGCCTCTTGTCTTTCCACCTTTCCAATGCCAACGCACATGCCCTCTCTCTCTCTTTCTCTCTCTCTCTCTAGGCTAACTCAAGTGTTGGAAAATAGGAAACTCGACCAAATACTCCCCCACTCCATCTTCTTCTGTTTTTTCTACGTCCCAATTATTTATGTGATATTGATAGAATATCGAGAGTACGACAATCAATTTTTAAATATGTCTTGATAGTTTAATATTTTAAGTTGTGATTTATAATATTTTTTACGTAATTTTAGAGTAATATAGGTTACTCTCTCTATTCCAATTTATGTATCAATTCTAGAATTTGGAGAATCATTCAAACTTTATATGTCTTTTAAATATTTAAGTTTCTAATTATTATAATTTATAGTAGTATTTTTTTATGTCATTTCAAATAATATATGTTGTTATTTTCTTTGTCTCAATTAATGTGACAACAATATAATTTTAAAAAAGAATCATTTTTTTATATATATTTTTAAATTGATAATTTTGTAATTTATAGTACTCATACTTTTTGCACCCCCACCTGACCCTTACGTTGAAGCATGCATTTGACAGCACACCAACTGCGGCCTATACGTAACGAGAAAATATATGAATATGATTTACCGTTAAGTGGGTGTTAATTTAATAAATATGAAGAAAATATTTTACTGGAACATGTTTTTTTTGGGAAAGTAAGTAATTTTCTCATATACTCCATCTGTCCCTAATTACTAGTCCACTTTTGGATTCGCACACCTAGTAAGAAAACAATTATTAACATAGTAAGTTTACCATTTTATCCCTATTAATTATGAAGTGGACGAATTAAAAACATAAGATTTTTAAAAAGTTCAACCTTTTCAAAGTAATTAATTGAGGGTATAATAGGTAAAAAAAAATTTGTCCTTTCTTGATTAGTCAAAATAGACAAGTAATTAGAGACAACTAAAAAAAAAAAATGGACAAGTAATTCAGGATACAGGGAGTATAGTATTTATTGGTGAGTGGAAAGTTCAATCTTCATAGGTGCACAACTAAGCATTTTGAACATGAATTGGGTAATATTTGAAAAATTAGCAACATTTGAAATTGAGTTGAAAAAAATATATAGTTAAAAAATAAAATTATATTTTGACAAAATATTTCACTTTTTAAAAATAAATTAAAATTTTGTAGAGAAAGTAAATTTTATAAACCTTCGAAATAATATTTGGGTTGTGAAAATCAAAGAGAACGTTGACCTTGACCTGTACGTAATCTGAAATCAAGTAAATTTATTTTTCGTCTCATAATCCTCCGTTGTTATACATATCACGATATGTAATACACTAATACTAGCAATCTTCCTCAAACGAAAGGGGAGGTAGAATAAAACATGGATTAGAGAAAGAAATATGGGTTAAATTGTTAAAACTTGAAAGCACCGAAAATAAGTCGATTCAAGTAAGTAACTACACGTTTTTCTTTTCTTCTTCAACATAAGTGGGAGTACATAGGTAAAAGCTTAGATGCATTTCTATTTGGCTATGAGTTAAAAGGGTAATTGATTGAGCAATGGGCTCGTATTGGACTTCTGTTAAAAGTTTGGGCCATCTAAAGGGCTAATTTGCCTAGGCCCATTTAGGAAACTTAATTTGAGGAACTTCGTGTTGAACAACACATGCTTTATGAATTATTCCGAGTTTTAATTACAATTGATAGTTTTAAAAATGGAAAAATTACCAAATACACACCTTATTTTTATTATAATCTCTAAAATTCCATATCATTTAAAAAAAATAATCAAAAATCCCCTCTCGGATACATCACTTTCCTCTCGCTGATACATTCCTATCCCTCTGGGATATATCTCTCCCCTCTCGGATACATTCCTCCCCTCTCGGATATATCCCTCCCATATGTATCTAGATCCTATCCCATTTCTGATACATTTCTCCCTTTCGAATACATCCCCTCACCTATGTATCTGGATGTCCTATCCCCCTCTCTGATACAACTTTCCCTTCTTGGATACATCTCTCGCCTATGATCTGGATGTCTATTGATGTATCCGAAAGTTCAATGATGTATCCAAATGTTCAGTGATGTATCCGAAAGTTTAGTAATGTATCCGGAAGTCCAGTGATGTATTCGAAATTCATAAATTTTAAGGGACTTTTTATAATTTGGAAAAGAGTAGGGAAATAATGTACTTAGCTCCTAACAGTATGGAATTTATGTAAATTATACTATAAAAATCGTTATCGAATTCGGATAAAAATGATTGAATTTTTGTATATATCATGTTTTATTATATGAGAAACTTACATAAATTCCATTAGTTGAGGAGTCAATTACTTAGATATACTCTAGTTTGCAATATTACGTATCTTATTATATTTTGGTGCCTCTAGATACATTGCATGTATATCTCGAATACATAGGGTCAAATTTATGTGTAATTTGTGCTAGACACATTGTATCCAAGTGAATTCACATGTATATGAGGTACGTAGCAAATCTCACTCGCCTCATGCCTCTCCCCCATCTCGCTCGCCACTCTCCCATGTATCTGGTATCTCAGGTACATGTGAATTACTCCAGATATATACTAATACATGTCTCTAATGTGATTTGCATGTGTCTAGGATACATACAAATCTCGCTCGCCTCCCTTCTCGATTTTGCTCGTCTCTCTCCCTATTTTCGTGTATATGGTAGCAAAAATACATGTGTCTATACGTAAGACTCTTAATTAATAATAAGATATGTAATATTTTGAAAATATATATAATAATAGTATGTACAGGGGCAGACCTAGAGGTTGCCGATGATGCTCACCCGAACCCCCTGGGCAAAAAAATACGTTGGATATTTAAGGTATTTTTAAGAATTTTTATGTTTATATATTAACTAATAAACATGGCTGCGCTTCGCGCGGTGCTAAAAAATATTAGATTATTGATTTTTTTAAAAATAGTATTTTAATTTCGATAATCAAATTCAAATAAACTAAATACTAAATTCTTACTCACTTTAACTATATTTTAAATTTCTTCTTGACATATTAGCTTCATCGAAAAAGAGAACAATTCCTTAAATTAGCACAATTTAAATATCCCATTCATATTCTTTTATATTGAAGTAGTAATAATTGAACGTTAATATGCTTTTATCCATTTAAATGAGTTATTTTCTAGAGTTATGATATAGTAATAAGTATAAAAAATCACTTAGTTATCAGGTCATATACACTTTAAGTGTATAAATAAAATAAATGCTTATAATATGTCATTTTTCTGATGTAAATGCAATTGTTAATGATCTTGTTAGAAGAAAAAAAAATACTAAAAATTAAATAAAAAATACATGATTAATAGCCTCATGAACCTCTACCTTAGAGAAATTGTCTTAAATAAAAGAAAAATATTAAGATCCTATATATAAGAATTTTTGTACAATGTTTTTCTATCATATAACTGCAATTAATCAACAACATAAGCATGTGTATAGAAAACAAAGTCAATATTAGTGATAAACAATTATAAATGTGAAAAAACTACATAGTAATTCTCCTCTTTCCAAATTTCTTCTAAATGACTCTCAGGAGTATTATTAAATTTCAAATGATTTTAAATTTTATCACCATATTGACACATTTTAAGAAACCACACCATTGAACAGAAGAAAAATAATAATATGAAGAAGAAGAATACTATATATATATAATAATAATTTGTAACATAAATTTTTAAACTTTTTATGTTAAAGATTAAAAAAATTCTAGAGATATAAATAAGAAAAGGGAAAGAAATGAAAAAATAGATGACTATGAAATTATGAATCATGACCCAAGTGATGTCTCACTTTATCTAATTTTATCGTATATATGTAAAGATTTTTATGGATATAAAGAAGCTACTAAATTATCAATAATAAAAATGAGATATTAAACTATGAATCTTATAAGTTATAACTTATGTCTTATCATTTCACATTATTAGGGAAGTTCAATAGCACATATTTTGACAAATCCCACAATATGATCTAAATTAGATAAGGTAAAATGTTTGAATGTAGGTTAACTTTAAAAAAATCAAGAATAATTTCAATCAGCTTATCAGTTGAGAAATTGAAGTCTAAATAAAGAATGATATTAAAAGAGAAGTAAGCATTAGTTGTAAACAAACAAAATATCAAGAAAAATTGTGCATGACCATTATCATTAACTAAAGCAACTAAAATGTCAATAGGAAAAATGGGTTATTTCTCTATCAATAATTATCAATTTTTTGTACTTGCCCATAAAATTCATATTAATATAAGAAGTAAAATAATGGGATAAAGGTTTGAAAAATACCTCAACTTTGGTCGGATTTGCTGTTGTGATACTAAACTTTTCATGAGGACCTATTACCTCCCTAGACTATTTAATACCATATTTTAAACATATATATTTGCCCACGTGGACATAGAAAATAATGTAAAATTATAAATAGTAATGTATCCACGTGGGCACATATATACCTTTAAAATACACTATTAAATAGTTCAGGGGGTAAAAAATACGATATTAAATAGTCTAGGGAGGTAATAGGTCCTTATGAAAGTTTAGTATCGCAACAGCAAATCCGACCAAAGTTAGGATATTTTTCAGACCCTTATCCCTAAAATAATGCATACTGTGATAATCCACAACATAATATAATATAAATTAGAAAAGATGATATTCTACACATTAATGTGAAAATAGCCTGAGATGAAACTCAGTTCATCAATTGAGAAATCAAAATTTAAATAAAACAACAACATTAGAATAGAAATACAAGAATGAAGCAATATAATAAGATAACATGATAAAATGACAAAACACAATTATACAAAAATAATATTTTGTTCCAAATAAATTCAAGAATCTATAAAATAGCAAACCAATTGAAAAGTAGTCATCTAAATGATAGTGATGAAATTGTGATACAAAAAAAGAAAATAGTTGAAAAGAACAGTCATCTAAAATGATAATGATGAAAGTATGATACAGAATATCCTTATTAAAATCTTATATAATATTAATATTTGTAAACAAAAAAAAAAATGGTACCTGAAATTACCTAAGCAGTCCCATCATAAGGGAAGCAATTGGTGAACAAAAAGATATTTCTCCATGACATAAATAGTTGAAAATTTATAGTAACTATGAAAGGAGATAATGCTTCAACTCCACAATTGATTTTGAGACAAAAAAAAACATTTAAATGTCATAAAAGAAGTATAAATAATAATTAAAAGAGAAGATCAAAAGTTGAAGAATTGGTCATGATCTTAGACGTGGGGGGAGAGGGAGGGTTGATTGTTTTTACCAATAAATTAAATAAATTAATTACAAGTGATTATGGATAAAGAATAAAAGATTAATTAAAATATTTAGACATTAAAAAATCCAAAAAAAAAAAGAAAAATTATAAATATGAATGGAGGCCATAGAGAGGTGCCACATCACCTTCTCTACGTTCCTCCTTTATATATATATATAAAATTTTGAACCTCATAAATGTAAGATTAGAAGTTGGCTTAGTGATTGAGAGGTTCAAGACTCACCTTGAGGTTCCAAGATCAAATTTAGGCACTACTCTTTTTTTTTTTCCGAAACCCTTAATAGAAATCCTGAATCCGTCACTAAGTATATATGGTAGTGAAATATGTCTAATTATATAGTTTTTCCTTATTATATATCATGACGTGTATGTTTTCAATCGTGATCCATGTTATATGCTTAAAAGTCTTCTACATGAATTTTGCAAGCGTATAACTTGATAAGGAAAACTATCGAATTGTAAGGTGACTTTGTGGAAAGAAGATGTTTGATTTATTTTCAAGTTTTTTTCATGAATATAATGGTTAATATAACCCATGTGGAAATGCTTAAATTCGCTTAAATTGTTATTTGATATTTGTTATTTTATTTATTTATTTTTTTGTAATTTGAACGTGATGTATCTAATCATGAATATAGTGTTTAATTCATCAGTAACCCTCTAAAGTTGACATGTTTCACTTAGGAGTTCGGAGCCAAAAGGGCAAAAAAAATGAGTGGAATTTTCAAAAGGACAACAAAAAATAAAATTGAAACTAGAACTGTCAAAATGGGCTGACCCAACCCAACCCTAACGGGCTAGAGAGTTAAATGGGTTGGCCCTTTTAATTAAAGGGCCTATAAAATAGCAGCCCAACCCAGTCTTAAGCGGGCCACAGGTTGGGACGGGTTGTCCCTTCAACCAAAAAACGGACAACATTTTCCTTTTAGAAAGGATACGAACGTTGGTGTCCGATGAACACGACATCAATACATACACAAATTCATTCATGAATTACACATACTTCAATGAATATTTACAAAACAAATACATAATAGCCAAGATACAATATTCATAAGATTCATCCGAGCAAAAAAATATTACATGATCACTATTTTCATAAACAAGACAATAAAGGAGAAGTGAAAAATTAGGCATAAAAACAAATGTGAAAAAGGTCAAAGATTCATAGTTATGATGGAGTAATGGACTTGAGCTAATAAGAAAATTTAGTGGACTAATGACCCTAAAGTGTAAAAGATATGTAAAAAATATAGTCTTGATTTTATATTGATACTTTAAAAATATTTATTGATAAAATCTTAACAAGTAAAACATTACTTAAAATATATATAATAAATATTTTTAAAATTCACTGCCCGCGGGCTAGCCTCTGAGGCTTGCGGGTTGGCCCTACGAGGCTAGTGGGCTAAATGAGACTGGGCTAAAAAGCCTCGTTCCTAAATGGGCTGAAAAAATTGAGCTTAATCCCATTTAATTCAAGTGTTGGGTTGGACCGATCTAGCGGGCCAAGCCTATTTTGACAGCTCTAGTTGAAACCAAAGGGGCAACATTTAAAGGCGCAAAACGACAGGATATTTGTAAGTCGCCTTGCGCGCTGTAAGGCGAAAAATTTAGTCACTTTGAGAAGTAGTTCAGTGATCTTGCAAAAACAATCACATAATTGTCATATTAATCACAGCTTTAAGTTGTGCAGTGCCAGCGAACCAATTAGACAATGACCGTTTGGAGAATATTTTTGGACTCTTGCATATTAATATGATGAAAAAATATATCGTAAATATTAGTCAAAGTACTTATTGTTTGACTCTAAAAAATGAAATCATAACAATTAAAAGTGGATGAGGTGGTGTAAACTTATGAATCGATTTCTAAAAGAAGTTCGGATTTTCATTTTTTTTTGGATGAATCTAGAATTATTTTTTTTTATCCTCCCTAGGAACTCTCACCCTTTTTGCTCCTTTGATAACTCAAACTTGCAACCTTCGAATTGAAAATGAAAAGTGCTTACCATCCCAACAATTTCCTCTAATTGAAGAATCTAAAATTAGAAATCAAAATGATCAAATTGCAAAGCTAATGATTTTTTTCTCTTAGCTACCCTCCTATCCCTATCATTACTCCGCACATCACAAATATGCACGTTTTTTAGTGTTTGGTTCATAGAGTCAACACGTCGACATGAAAAAAATAAATATATTTCTATGTGGTCTCCACACTAAAGGGACTTTTGAGTGCAGTCTAGAGATTTTTCCAATCTTATAGGATTCCTCCCTTAGCTTCCTATTAATGTCACATAAGCCCCAATTTTAAGTTTTATAGACAAACTATTTATTTGCAAATTAGGTAAGGGAAGAGAGAATCTATAAGAAAAAGACAGCATATCCTTTTCATAAAATAATTTTATTTCCTTAGGAATTATGTTTCATTTGAACGACAAGTGAAAAAAAAAATTGAAAGACAAATGAGAATGAATCTTGACATATTATAAATAGCATTTAGTACAATTATTTGCCATGCGCTCTCTCTTTTATACATCAAAAATATATTTCATTTTCGATTTGTTTGTGTTAATTTGTTTTAAAATATAATTTTTTAGTAATTATTTTATTTGATGACAAATTAAAATAGTTTAGCACATTTTATATATTTATAGTTTAAGATTATAAACTTGAAAGAAAAATCTATTTTCTTGGAATATCAATCAAAATGAAAGAGAGATATGAGTTCAGGTAGAAAAGTTTTCATTTTAAGTTTAAGGGGTTGTTTGGTTGTAGGGATAGTACTGGAGCAGGGCGGGTGTGGGATAGGAGTATTAATTCGCCCTGCTTCGCCTCATATAATGATTTTATTTTATTTTCAACCCACTCTACTCTTTCCCGTATAAATCTGCTCCGCATAAATTTTTTAATGTTTTTCTTTGTTTTAATTAAATTTGATACTAAAAATAAATTAGTTTGCAAGCGTTATCTGTACATTATGAAAGGTAAAGGAGCATTGTGTCACAAATGACAAACTCATTGGTGTAATCTGTAATTTAAAAGAGCAAGGTGAGTGGGTGGCAGTGGGGGTGGAGGGTGTAATGATAAATATCTGCAAGGACAGTAATGAACATGTGACGGAGAAAGAGAGAGAACAGATCCTCTACTACTTCTCTCTCTCTCTCTCTTTCTGCCGGAATTTAAATCGGAAGATCAAACAAATGGCCGACGAACCTGCGTTGACTCGATGGACATTTCCGGTAAATTTCAAATGCACTTAACTTTTTGAATTTTCAGTTTTGATGTTAATTTTTTGACTGATCTCTTTACTCGTTGATTTTGATTTTCGAGTTATAGTTGGATCAAAGGAAGAGATTTTGTGGTGTTAGTTTGAGATTTTTGTGAAATTTGATTTTGTTTCATTTTCAGCTTTACTTAGAGTTCTACTTACTGACATTTTGTTCGTTTTCCTCTGCCTTTTGCTGAATTTTTTTTTGTGCTGAACATTGTATCAATTCATGCTCGGAGTGATGGTTGAGAGTATAAAATGAAGAGATTTTTGTGGTTTGGTGACTTGATTTTTTATTTGTAGTTTCGAAAGAAATTTATTGGATTTGTTTTGTGAATTTTTTGGCTTCGATTGAGGCATTTTCTTCACTCTGTATTCTGATCTGAAGTGAAGTTGACAAAGAGTGTACCTACAACAATTTATAATAAATTGCAGTTGAAAATAAAATGTAAAAATATATTTAAACTAGGTGCGAATGTTTTCCTCTCTTTTTAGTATACTATGGTATAATCTACTCTAATCCAACAGTAGAATATCTCTTGACTTGTGCCCTCTAGGAAAAAACAACCAACAACATCATGTAACTCAAATAACTTCGGATTAGTTGAATAGTTCAAAACATCGCCCAGTAGAACACCTTCCTTCAATGTAAAATCTCTCTCTTCTGAGTGGTATTAAGTTGGAGACATTAGAATGTTTTTTCTTTGTCTCAACTCTTTCTTTCACTACATTAACCTCAAAACACAATATAATACTATACATCCACTTTTTCTTGCACACACAATACAAGGAAGAAAACATGCTTTATATAGGTATAAGATTTCTTCCACAAATAAATGTCAAGAAAATGGATAATTATTTGAGGATTAGTGGAGCAATTACTAGGAGCTAACGAGGAGAACATGCCATTATGGATACATAAGTTAGAAAGAATTATGTCACCACTTTCTTTAGTTTATGCCTACTACTTATCATGCATTTAATATTTTTTAATTTCTGATTGATTTTAAGTTAAAAGTTTATTTGGACATGCAATTTGAATATTTGAGTTTGTATTTTTTCGTATAAATATGAAAACCACGTAATTTGTGAAAACTATCAAAACTTTCTCAACTTTATACAATCTTACAGAATGTGCAAATCATATTTTTCATAAACAAGGAATTAGAATATTCTAATGCACTGAATTGATAAATCACATATCTCCATGTTTTGTTTATAACTAAATATTTGCAATTATATGTTATCACGATCACATATCTCCATATTTCGTTTATAACTAAATATTTGCAATTATATGTTATCACGATCACATATCTCCATATTTCGTTTATAACTAAATATTTGCAATTATATGTTATCACGAACTTTCAAATACATAATTTTACAATGATTCACTAGTCCAATAAATCAACAATAATAGTAACTAGATATTCTTTGATAAGTTCTCGGGCATGGTACAAACAATCTCTTCACGTCGACCATGAGTTTTGTTTATCTTACCAAATTTAAAATAATAATAATAATAATTTATTTATTTTTGTAAAATATAACTTACAGGTCAAGTTTTATATTTATAAAATTTGACATCACAAAATTTAAAATAATAATAATAATTATTATCATTTTATTTATTGTAAATATAACTTATAGGTCAAGTTTTATATTTATAAAATTTGAAATCTCAAATCCTACTTTGTGGAGAATTCTCCCAAACCAAATGCCTATTTAGTTTAGGAAATATCTGACAGGAAAGATTGCTCTGACAATAGGTTGATATCACCCAATTGATTTTATACCTTTTTGTTATGATCTTTTGAAGAGAGATGCAAGCAGTAAGGATGAAAAAATATGAATGAAAAATTGTCTCCATTTCATTTATCATAGGGTTTCAAATATCTACATAACAAAGTAATGCACTTCTCATACAACAAAAGTATTAGACTATCATTACAACTTAGAAACTGAATATTTTTGTAAATTAAATATTAGATTCTTCCTGCAACTAAACAACTAATTATTCTAGAAAAATTGCAGTAGTAACAGATGCATCAGCTAACACTTTTTGTCCTTTATTATGATGTTTCTTATTGTTTTCCAGAAAGGGTGGAAGGGAACTGAGATGTAGTTCTTAAGCAAGGAATTACGTCTTGTTTTTAATTAGTGACTGAATGTTCAAATTAATAGTTTTAGATATGGCATTTTGTCATTATACAGGTCTTGATTTGAGTAGTTACTTTATTTCACAATAAAGTTATGGTCTTCAAAGAAGTGTGGAGATTAATAAGAAACTAGCTGCAACTCGAGAAATTGTTATTGAAGTTGAAAAAGAGTAAACTTGTTTTGTTTGTGCTAAAATTTAAAGAGAGAACATAAAGTATGTGATTGTCCTTGAGTAGATTCTTTCATGTATAGATAATTGTAACTTTGTGCTAACGTCCAAGAAAAATTCGAATTGATGAGGAAAATAAGCTAAGACTTTTCTGATTAGTCGGATTGTTCTTATCCTCGCCTTAAGTCATAATATTGTCTTCCAAAGAATTTCAAACTGAGCAGAAAAGAAGACACACAATCATTAGTTAGTGGTTTTAGTTGATTGAAGTTCTACTAATAACTAAAGGAAATTAATGGAGAGGTGAACAGAGTAAACATGAATAGTTTGTTAAACCTTGTTGTTGCTGTTGTTCACATGAGTTGCAAATTTCTGAATGAATTATAAGTTGGATGTGCCTCTTGATGAAATGAATAAATTAAATAGGGGTTAGGGACATTGAGTATTTAGATACAACACTTGTTTTTGGTGTCCATATTTAGGATTTTAAATTGTTTTATGAGATTAAGTTTGGGAGGAGGAAGGTTCCTGCACCAGATGCATCTGAGAATGGTGATTCTGTACAAAATGGAAATGGATCTGTGCGGAACACTGCAGAATTATCCATTTTCGAGCAGTATAATCAGGTATTTTGCTTATGAAGAATAAGATGATCATAAATCCTAATTGACAATCTGACACACTTAATCTTTACTTCTGATTCAGGCTAATGGAGGCTCAACACACACTAATGGAGTTCAGTCTGCCGGAGTGGATGGAAAACCGTATGACACAAAACCTAATGAACTTAAACTTTGTTTTTTGTTGCTCAGAGATATTTCATATATATAAGGACTTTCAACTGCCAAAGCTTTACTACCTCTTCCTGAAGAAGTTCACTTAAGTTAAATGATTCATTTTTCAGGCAAAAATCTCTACTTCCTCCTTTCGAGTCTGCAGAAATGCGCACTTTAGCAGAAAGCTTAACCAGGTAGTGTTGACAAAATGATCTGGACTCTGTGGGCTATTGCTGTTTACTGGACCTGGTTTCTATCTCCCTCACTGTCATTTTTTAGGATTGGAAACTAATTTTGCTAAATTTTTGTCTGTTTTACATTTCCAGGGATATTCTTCGTGGTAATCCAGATGTTAAGTGGGAGAGCATTAAAGGATTAGAGACTGCCAAGCGTCTACTAAAAGAAGCAGTTGTCATGCCTATTAAATATCCAAAGTAGGTTTTGTAAACACTACTTGGTTATGTGTTGTTTGTCTAACAAGTTGAATAGAGAATAGTGTAGTTAAAGGCGCGCTTTAAGCGCGCTTAAGCCCTGAAGCGAGGCTCAAAACGTGTTGTGCGCTTCGCCTCGCTTTATGTGCACTTCAGTGCCATCATCAAGGTTCTAAGGCAAACTTTTCCTTGCCAATGAGCCTCTTCTGAAGAAGTGACTCTAAACAATTGATATTTCACTTTATCATAAAAAAAATTCAATTTATTTGGTCATATATTTGTCATTCATGTTTATAATTATTAGTCTTGTTTGTATCTTTTCTCCCTTTGCGCCTTTTTTCATTAAAGCCCACGTTTATTTTCGCTTTGCACTTAAAGCCCTCACAGACCTTAGAGCTTTTGTTTGCTTTTCGCCTTTGATAACACTGATAGAGAGGTTATAATGTATATATTGTTGTGCCACCAAGTTTCGTACCGTGAGCAACTGACCCTCAGGTAGAGTATTTCTCAGTTAAAAAATAAAATCCCTTGTATGCTTGTGGTGCAAGCTAAAGAACAAAATAATTAGTGTCAATATCCAATCCAATAATGTCTTCTGACGTTCTACTTGTAATTTTTCATCGACTTTTTCATTTTGAGTGAACATGATATTTGGAGTTCATATTTTTATTTATAATCATGATGTCCGGGACAACTAATGTGCACCCTGAGCAATTCCATGGGTACCTGCTATCTCCCACTAACACAGGTACCGGATCGGGTAACTCTATCCACCAAGGCTTGGACTGAGGGGAATAAATCACCTAATGTTTTTGTGTCTGCTGGGAATTTGGGAATTGAACCTAAGACCTTATGGTTCTCAACGAACTTTATCGCCTACTAATTCACACCCTTGGGTGCGATATTTGTAATCTTTATTACTGAACCAATATACCTTTTTCTCTCTTCTTCTAGGTATTTTAAAGGTCTTCTAACACCTTGGAAAGGTATCCTCCTTTTTGGCCCTCCCGGAACAGGAAAGGTGTGTAATCTTTCTTTTTTACTGTGCAAAAGGTTCTTTTTAATCACATTATGTATCCTTAACTATGTGTCATTGGTTTCCTTCTGTTGGTACTTTTAGTGATGATCTGTCCAGTTTCATATTTTGAACACATGTTATAGCAAAAAAAATTGTACACATAAAGCTTAATAACTTGATATTAGAGGAGGCCAACTATATAGGTTGTTTTTGATGTTATATAATATCAATTTATCTTGTTGAACTTTTATTCTGTTAATTTGTAGACCATGCTTGCGAAGGCAGTTGCAACTGAATGCAATACCACATTTTTCAATATCTCAGCATCATCAGTTGTCAGCAAATGGCGTGGTATGTTTTCCCTCTGCAATATACTATAATGGTCTTTACTCTTTTGTATTTATCAGCTTGAGTGTTTTCATTTGGCAAACGCAAATCTATGAAGATTACGGGGTTGACGTGGAGTTTCACTCAAACATCTTTTAAAAGAGGACAATAACGCCAAGTTTGAATGATATTAAAAGAGCACTGTAGAAGGACTGATATCACCATTCTATTAATTAATTTTTAATGATGTTAGTCAACCAAAAGTAAACACCATCCAATTTGAAATTAAGAAATACATTCTAGCTTGGTTTGTGCACTGATGGTCATGCTCAAATGTTTCGCTGTTGTTTCAGCTTGATCTATTTCTTTCCTTATAAAGCTTCGCTATATTTTTCCTTTTAATCTAGTGGAATGATGTAATATTGTGACTTCTCATGATTTATGACATTTCTAGAACAAAGTTAGCAACACCAACGAGAATTATTATGCATTATTTGCTGTGGACGTAGTTGTATTTGTTTGCATTGAGGTCCAAACAGCTCTTTTATGTGTTGTTAACTTTGACAGAAGCTAGCCCATAATGTGGCTGACTTAATAAGACATCTGTATGTTAGGCAAGGGGTTTTTGGGGTCCAGTTCAGATTTTCTGCACACATCAGAAGTAATGATTTCTGTCTTTGGTTGTCAACGCCTGCCTTTTTTATTTATCTTTTTCTGTTGCAATGTTAAAAGAATGTTTTTAGAATGTCAAACATCTAACTCAAACAAGATCATTCCAGTGTGTCTCATCAGCTTCTAGATGAATAAAGTATTAGACACCTTCTGTTGACAAAAGTTCTTCAGGTTTTGTGTTGTTTACTCTTCAGAAGTTTCTTGTGTGATACAGGTGATTCTGAAAAATTGATTAAAGTGTTATTCGAGCTCGCCAGGCATCATGCACCTTCAACCATCTTTCTCGATGAAATTGATGCCATTATCAGTCAACGTGGGGAAGCGCGCAGTGAGCATGAATCTAGTAGGCGTTTAAAAACAGAACTGCTCATACAGGTGAAGCTTGATATTTGGAAGTGCATGGATGACATGTGATTAGTTATGCTTTTGCACGTAATAAGTCAAAAGCCTACACTTCATTTCTCAAACAATAATAAGCTTGTTACAGTAGCTGAACCTTCTTGTGAAATTTGCAAGTTTGGAATTTCAGCTGGGTAACACCCTTCTGAACTACTAAGCTTAAAAGTTTGGAATTTCAGCGGGGTAACACCCTTCTGAACTACTAAGCTTAAAAATTGTAATCCGGATTATTTTATCTTTGATATCGCTGTTACTCTAGAAAGTTCTCAAACTGATTTTGGCATGCTCTATCAAATTTGAATTATGTGTTGTTACACAGTCGGTGAGAAGTAAATCGACTGAGTAGGGTATCCGTTGGGGCTTAAACAGAGGAAAGTCACTTGACACTTGAGAGGATAGGAAACTTTATGCCGTTGAGTAAAAACTAAGTACCTGTTTTGACTCATCTTTTAGACTTAGCTAATAATTATGCAGGATCAGGACAAATTGTTCTAAACAAAATTATAATATAGATAAAAGTAAGCCATAAACTTGTACAATATGCTTTATGTCAGATCTTGCTTTTTTCTTCCTGTTACAAAATATGTAATGGTTGAAATACACTGCAGATGGACGGTTTGAATCGGACAGATGAACTTGTCTTTGTTCTGGCGGCAACAAATCTTCCCTGGGAACTGGATGCAGCAATGCTCCGACGTCTTGAGAAGCGGGTAAGCTTTCGTGTGGGCATGAAACATACTCTTCATGATAATAAGACTATTTGCGAGAAAGAAATGAATTAGAGAAGAAGTATATTTTATTTTTCAGTTACTTTTTGCTTCACAATGTTCCCATTTCTTTATTATTATCTCCGTAAATCATGTCAAACATTTAATTGTTTAAGTGGATAGCGACAACATGTGAAATTTAAAGCCAATAAATATTGATCCAGATAGTCAAGTACGGGTTTGGGACTTTAGCTTAGAGTTCCATGGGCTGATTCCCATAAATGCTTTCCCTTTGCATGTCTGGTTGTTAAATGATCTTTCATCTTTTAGTTGAATTATTACATATTGGATCTTTATAGTAATTTCCCTCTAGTTTTTGTTTTTAAAAGGATGGGAGTGGCTGGGTGGGTAAACTTTTTATTTCATGCTGACTATCGCTTAATGAGTTACAAGACTTGGCTGAAAAAAGAAGAGGATGCAGTCAGACTTAGTCTGGTTTTATTCACTAGTAGATACCTCACCTGAGGTCGTAAGTCGAGCTTGTAACTATTTCACTCACTTTTTGACTGTAATTGTAGATCCTTGTGCCCCTTCCGGAGGCAGAAGCAAGGTGCGGGATGTTTGAGGAATTACTACCATCCCTTCCTGAAGAGGCGCCACTACCATATGATTTATTGGTAGAAAAGACAAAAGGCTTTTCCGGTTCTGATATTCGGCTATTATGCAAGGAGGCTGCCATGCAACCATTACGACGTCTAATGGCAGAACTTGATAAGAGGGAAGAATTGGTGCCTGAGGATGGTATGCTATATTTTATCCACTACTTTGTTGGGTTGAGAGGGGTAACAATTATATGTCGGGAAATAGGGTCTTTGTCTTTCTGGTTTTCTACTGCAGTAATTGTGTATATGCTTATTATATTATGGCCCTTCTTTCTATCACATCCTACTAGGCTATCCGGTTATTTCTCAATACTGCCACATGCACCTCCTTAGGTCCGCAATCTCATTTGTTTGTACTGAACTCCTGTATTCTTGCAGAGTTGCCCAATGTTGGACCAATAACTGTGACAGATATCGAGATGGCACTGATGAACACCAGACCATCTGCACACCTCAATGCACCTAGGTACGATAAGTTCAATTCAGATTATGGCAGCCATGCTCTCCAGTGAAGGCACCCCGATGTATCCTCTCATTTCTGCTGTTGTCCTCTGATCTATTCAGCAATGTGCCAACACAGATGTTAAGTTTTTAAAACCTGTGTTTGTAAAATGTATTTGACTCTCTTGTGTTTTGAGCAATTTAGCTTTAGTGTGCTCAATTTTCATTCATGTTTTTTTTCTATGGACTATGTTCTTTCACAACTGGAAACATCGTTCTTTCTTTCTTTTAGGCTTATTATGTTTCTCCTATAGAAACTCTTATCGTAATGAGCATTTAAAAATGTTCGTATTATTACCACATGTTGTCTCTACATTTCCTCCCAAATCATATCATCGTAGTCGTTGTCCCATTTGGCCTTAACATCATAGTCATGTGTAAATATCTTGTCAATTTTACTTTGATCTCATTCTTTTCACAAGGCTTAAGCATGTATTTCAACACAAGTTCACAATTTGTAATGCAAACATCATTTCATGCAATTTATCAAGCACTAGGAGGAAGTCATACTTTTTGGGGGTAAGCACTTCTAGTCTAGTCTTCTACAAGGTTAGATCTTTACTAAGCATTACATGAATGTGAAAATAAAAAAAGGTCTACTACAAGTTGTCATTAAAGAATTTTTTACCTACTATTAAGATTATGCAACTATAGAGAGGGGACTTATAGTAGCTTAGTTAGTTGGCTACCTAAACTCCCACCTTGTTGGTGAGGTTCAATTTTCCACATTGTAATTCCTTTCCCTATTTCCCGTCCCCCCTACACCCAATTTTTTTAAAAAAGAAGCTACTATCAAGAGTGGCTCTATAGTATAGCATGTGAGTTTACCCGAATTTAATGATTTTTGTTCAAACGTTGCATACAGGTTTTTATTAAATATTTATTGAAAAAAAATGTCTGGGAATCCAAATTATTATTGCATAATAGTTTGAAATTGTCATACAAAAACTCAGAACTTTCAAATTTTAGTCCGCACTTGGAGTGGATCGTTTGCTCTTTTCCCCCTATTTTGTTTGTCTTTAATTTACACTCCTCGTGACAAACAACTTTTTTCGTAGGACTATATTTTCATATTATAATACCCACAAGTTATGTCTACTAAACATAAGTTTGATTGCTATAAGACAAAAACTAAAGATCAACTCATCTAAAGGGCAAAAATTAAAGACGTTTACTATAATCAATTGATTTGTGTAATTAGAAGACAATGTTGGAATATTCTAAGTTCCAAAAGAAAATGGAAAGATAGATCACCTAATATAATTTTCTTAAAGGATATGATGATGTATTTGAAAGTTTATAATAAGATGAAAAGGGGATCTCCTAATTGCCAACTCTAGTTTCAATAGCTATATTATATATCATCAAAGACGGCAAATGCACATGATGACCTACGTGGTAATGGGGTATCTTAGGCAACTTTCCGACTATGACTATTTTGTTTGCTTGCAATAAAGTAACCAATGCAACCTCATTTGTGTACTTGTTTTTCTGGCTAGAATGTTGCACCAAGATAAAAAGAAGTTCCATGTTACAACTTTAATTTGCTCCAATCGTCAACCTTTTATATTTTTTCTATTTTCCTTTTAATCTAGTGTTGGATACCATGTGCATTGTGTTAGATCATGGTGGAGTAAATGATAGATGAAATACGAAAAATTTGAAGTGAAAGCATACTATTTGTTCTTGTTATTTAGTTCGACTCAAAGAGAGGATATATAGTACCACCCTCTTAGATCTATTTTAAAGATTACAAATACTTGTTGGAAGCTAACAAAATGTGAATATATATCGATCATATATACGATTGGATATATTGATCAGATAAAAAAAAATTGCATGTACTGACTTTCTTGCAAATGAAGGTCGAAAAAATTGTATATACTGGCTTTCTTACAAATGAAGGTTGAAAAAATTGTATGTAATTGGCTTTAATTTTTTACAAATGAAGGTTACAATCATGACAAAGATTTACCACAATTGAAATATGTGATTGAAAAACAGAGTTTTTACTCATGGTTAATTTTAAAAATGTAATTTATGAAAATATTTTAATATTTGTATTTATTATATGGGATTCAAGAGTAACAAGACAATGCATTTTCTATACCTTTTATTTTTATAAAATTTTGCACACTGACGGAATCACTTGAGAATTTCACCAATGTTTGTTAAATATATTCTCTTTTTCATCGAATGATCCATAGAATGATTCTTATTTTTTAATTCCCTATTTTAATTTTTAATTTTTGTGATGTTTTAAATTGTCGAAAAGACTTGATGTGGGCTTCATGTGCATCATGTTAGGTGATACCAAATAGATCACATAGTTTTATAATTCTTTTATGTGAAAAGAACATATATTATAAGATATACAAATTTATTAATAAATTTGTTTCATATCTTAACAGTGAAAAAATATATTAAAGCACCTTTAAGAAAAGGATGGCAGATATGCACTATGCTGACGGTTTATATGCCCAGGGAATAAAGGTTGCCCTATCTAGCAGATTATATATTTTTAAATTTTTTGAAAGGAAATATAAAGGTATCCTTTTTCTCCCTTTAATTTTGTCGCATTATATTTTAATTTAGTATATAAAAAAAGAAGAAGAGGAAATGGAAAAGAAAACAAAGAAGGCTAGAACCGACTTCAACAACATACCACGTTCTGCATAGTGAAATTTCACAAGTGGAGGTTGACGAGCAGAATAGGTACGTAGAGAAGCCCTCCTCTCATGTAAAAAATAATGAGGAAAAAAACGGCGACAAAAATAGATAACAGGATGATTGAAGCAAATGAAACATGTAATAATTATAATAAAATTAAGAAATTATACGAAAGTAGGATAATGGTACTATAATATAAACACATGTGTGAATGGTACTATGGAATCCACGCCAAAGATGTAATCTTTATTTCAAACTTGTATGTTATTTTATAGGCTTAAGTCATCTACAGCCTCGCAAAATTGTCCGCATAATTCACTTAGATACCTCAACTAGAACAAGTATCTATTAAACACTTCTATCCACTTGAATTTGAACAATTTAGACACTTTCTGCACACATGGCACAAAAAATGTGATTCACATCTTGATGAGCGCGTGAAATTAATATTTTAACATTTTCCCTTTTCCTTTTCAATCTTTTTTTCTTTTTTTTTTCTCATTATTTTTTTTAACAATAACAATCTTTTTATTTTTCTTCTCTTTCAAGACCATACACCTGCTGCAACCATTTTTCTTCACAATTCCATGGCCTTTATTTTTTTTACAAATTTTCTATTTTTTTTAAAAAAATATTCTTATCATTGTCTACTTCCATATGGAGATCACCATCCACAATCTTTTATCAGAAAAATGGAGATGTCTTATTTACCGGAAAAAATGGAAACCATCTACATCTTCTTTGTCGGAAAAAATGAAGATCATTATTCAAATATTTTCTCTCTCCCGCCACACACCACCTTGACCCACACCCCTTCTTCCTTACAAACCGAAGTAGAAATAGAAAAAACAAAAAACAAATTTGAAAGCAAAATAAACAAAGGAAGAATATATGGACCTTTTAAGAAAACACTATCAATTTAAATGGAAATAAGAAAGAAGGCATAAAAAAAATGAAAAATTTATACGTAATATATGTTTAAAACCTCTAATTTTTCTAAATGGAGAATTAACAATGGTGGAATTGTTAGAGAAACTGAAGAAAAGGAGAGGCTTGCGATTGGGTGGGGTGCGGGCTGGGTGAGGGGTGTATAATTTCTTTCCTTTTTTTAAAAAAGTTTAAAGTCTTTTCCTTTAAGATTTTAACTTGTTTATATTTAAAATTTATTTTTATAATTATTTTAAAATAAAATGCCACGTGTTTTCATTTGATTTGCTATTTTGCCACATCATATGCATGTGTATTACACGCACTTTTGTTTTTGACCAAGTGTCAGAAAAATGTTCAATAGGTATTTATTTTTTAAGGTTGAAGTGTCTAATAGGAAACAAGGTTTGTTGAAGTGTCTAAATGAATTATACGGACAACTTTAAGGGTTTACAGATGACTTAAGCCTATTTTATATATCGAACAATGAACATTACATATACAAATATTACAAATGTTAAAAAGATTATATTTCATCTAAAATCCTCTGCACACAATGAGACATAGTAATTAACAAACTGATAATTTTGTCAATTCCCTAGCAAAGAATCATGAGCTACTTAATTTTGCGATACATCAATCGCGAATATTGTACAATAAATGACATTAACTATATATACATACTTTTTCTATGAAACGAGAAATTAACTAGATCGTTCCTTAAAAAAATATTACACGAAAAGCTTCTTATCATGTCTCATAGTCTGTGCGTGTTAATTACTTGTTGTGAGCTCCATTCTTGACGATGAATGCACATACGTCCAGTGGCCAATAGGTCGTTGTCTCAATTGAAATATCTAAATGAATATTTTCGACAAATTTAAATGTCTGTCTATGTATTATGCCTTTCGGAGTTACTATTTGTATTCTTCTATCTTATAGAGAAGACTTGCCAATGTATTTACAGCCAAGTACTCCCCCTAATTTGCCTTAATGTTGCATGCCTTCATCTCATTTAACACTTGCATAGCCACCAAAAATACACAAACATCATCATCCAATTCACCAAGCTTTGATATCCCACTCTTTTCACCTGTTTCAAAATAAAATTGTTCAATAATAACACCACATAAATAATAATAATAATAATAATAATAATAAAAAATAATTACGATTCGTATGGCTATTAAATATCGATTTACTCTAATCACTAAAAAAATAGCGACCAATAACTTCTATCGCTAAATAGCAAGAAGTTGTCATAATCCTATTTAACAATAAATTATCAAAAAAAATCATGTTAGCTACGAGCTATTTTTCAATAAACTTGCATTGGGACCCGATTTGATTCTTTGAGGGTGACTCTCTTAACAAGATTTTTTTCATTTTCAGTGGCTCGAACACGAGACATTTGATTAATGGTGGAGGAATCTCAATCATCCCACCACAATCCATCATGACTATTTTTCAATAGACTTGCATTGGCACCCCATTTGACTCTCTCAATAAGATTTTTTTCCATTTTCAGTGGTTCAAACACGAGAGACCTCTAATTAATGATGGAGGGATCTCAACCATCCCACCCGAACTCATATTAGTCTGTGAATATATAAATTTAAAGTAGTATGTTTTTCTTACCATAGGAGGGGCAGAGGAAGCAAGAGAAATTGAAGCTGATGCTGGCTCTGTATTTGAAGAAGTAGTTGATAATAATCCCACATTATATGCCATAGTTCCATCAGGTTGAAATAATCCATAATTTCTCTCTGAAGTTGGGCCAGGTTTCATGTCTTCATTAAACAAAGCAAACAAATAAATGTCCAATCTAACATTTGGCCTTAATGGGGTCCCTTCATTAAGCAATTGTCTTCTCAAAATATTCCTATTGTAAATTGCTGCATTTTGTAATGTAGCACCAATTTCATTTGTATCACCTTTTGATGGCCATCCTGTTTCAGATATTTTAACTTCTAGCCCATTAAATCCCATTCTTGCAATTGCAAATATAGCAGCATCAACTTGTGCATACAACATGTTGTCATAATGTAACTTTGTGTATGGATCAATCATCCCTTCATTTGAATTGAACAACACATAATCTAATGATATTTTATTTGGATTGTCTTTATAAGCAAAGTAAGGATAAGCATTAATCCAAAAAGGTGATTTTGTAGTGGCTAAAAATTGCAAAAATTGTTGCATTATTTCATTTAGGTCAGTCCTAAAACTACCAGCTGATGGTGGATAAGAATTGGCTAAAACTGCAAGTGAATTAGGGGATGAGACTTGTATGTATTGGCTGAGTCCTGTTTTCACAAGTGCTGTATGAATGCTAACCATGGCTGGGACAAGATATGTCATTAAGGACATGTTTTCATCTGTGAATATCTCATTGCCTACCGCGATCCCCGTGATGTTTGTGGCTGGAAAATATGGCCTAATGTGGCTTGTTACCCATTGAAGTGCTTGTTGTTGATCACATAATGTAGCTAACATTTGATTCTCTACTGTAACAATTAGCTCTACGTTGGTATTGGCAAATGTTGTCAACACTTGAGGATTTGTGTCATATATTCTTGCCTTTGTTATCTTTAGAGCATGCAAAAGTTGAAGTACTTTCTCTGGTGGTGGTAAATTGTTTGCAACTTGACCATAGTTAATCCCAAGTGATTCTACTTCTTTAAACATATTCAAACCTGTTCCATACAATTCACAATATTATTAACAAGACATATCTATATATAGCACTATTAAAAAACGTGAATTTTCAATGGACGTTACGTTACAATTTTCGAGAAGTACTTACCTAAAAAGAATAGGAGAAAGAATGTTACAAGAATTTGAAACAATGAAGTTGTTGATCTCAAAGGGGAATCCATATTGTTGATTGATTTTTTTGTAGAAGAGAAGAGAGAGAGAGGGAATTGAGGGGAGGGAAGAAAGAAATATGAAGGGAAGTATATATAGGCATCTATGTTTGACAATTCTTTTCTTTACTTGTTTGAATTAATATATATATATATATATATATATATACAATATGGTTTTTATTTAGTAATAATAATTATTTTTGGGGGGCAAAATATTATAAGTTGCTTTTGGTTTTCTTATTAATTGTAGACAAGTTTTTGAATGACTTTGTCTCGTCATCTTATTTTTCTTCACTCATAGGTTCTTTTGGGTTTAACCAGTATTTCCCATATTTGTTGTCTTTTCAAAGAGGTCACCCTTAGTCCACTTGACAAGTATACCCGTTTCTTCATTCAAAAGAAAGCAACTACATTCATTATTTTATTTATTTGGCACTAACTGAATGTGGTGCATCAGATGAGACTGTTTCTTTCTTAATCAGAGGTCTCAGATTCTAGTTCTAGATATGAAAAAAATCTTTGGTATGTAGCAATTTCTCTTTGAGTCGGACTTTAATATAGATATCGGACACCGAATGAAAAAAAAGAAGACATAAGCAATCTCAACTATTTGACCTAATTTGGATGTTTGTTAAGTACTCCCTCTGTCCCTAATTACTTGTCCATTTTTCTTTTTATCGTTGTCCCTAATTACTTGTCCATTTTGACAAATCAAGAAAGGACAAAAAATTTTTTTACCTATTAAACCCTCAATTAAATGATTAATTACTTTTTAAAATGTAGAACTTTTCCTCCACTTCATAATTAATAGGGGTAAAATGATAAACTCACTATGTCATTAATTGTTTTCTTAACTAGTGTGTCAATTCAAAAGTGGACAAGTAATTAGGAACAGAGGGAGTAAAATCTATCAATAAATTAGCTAATTCATATTTCGGAAAAGTTGTTTGTCTAATCTCGATCCATGAGGTGGTGAATCTAGAATTATGGTATATGGTTATGTTGTTCCATGAAAAAAAGAATATTTTTAGCTGATGAATTTAAATTTTATACATTATGATTTATGCATGTATAAATCGTCAGAACTCCTTTAATATACATATCTTATGGTAAAAGTTATTTTTTTCTTGGATTAATTTTTTATGTATTAACTATTAATAATAAGTCTAGAGATTTTCACCGAATATTTGATACTTTAATATAGTATCAGAGAATATTATACGAATAAATATTTCCATCATTAAAAAGATTTCCCTTCTTTATGAAAAGTGTGATTTTATATATGCATTGTTTTTGGTCAATAACAATCTAAATAAGATTTAAATGTCAATTGTTATTAGGGATAAGGGTCTGAAAAATACCCCAACTTTGGTCGAATTTGTTGTTGCGATACTAAACTTTTATAAGGACCTATTACCTCCCTAGACTATTTAATAGTGTATTTTTTACCCCCTGAACTATTTAATAGTGTATTTTAAAGGTATATATGTGCCCACGTGGACACATTACTATTTATAATTTTGCATTATTTTTTATGTCCACGTGGGCAAATATATATGCTTAAAATACGGTATTAAATAGTTTAGGGAGGTAATAGGTCCTCATGAAAGTTTAGTATCGCAACAGCAAATTTGACCAAAGTTGGGGTATTTTTTAGACCCTTATCCCTTGTTATTATAATAAAATAATTTATATCAAATCAATTTATTATTATTAAATAAAACTATACACTAACTAACAACAATAAAGAAATAATAATTGTGTATGTTAATGTCGTTATTGATTTGATATAAACATTGAACTCTGATAAGTTTTTGCCGTAAATTATGTGTATCTTCTTGAATCCTTAATTTGACAATTCTAGTGATTTACTTACGCAAGACGTCTCACTTTTTCATTGTATATATTTTTCGGAAGAGGGATCCTCTCCAGTACACTAATCTCTCCAGTTGGTCCAGTGCATATTTAATTTAATGACATCTGTCAATTTTAAAATCTAATGGTTCATATTTATTTAAATAAAGCAGCCTTTAAATCATGGTTATAAATAATATAAACCCTAGTTAGCAGTTCTCTCTCTTCAATCTTTTCTTCTTTTTTGCAGGAAACAACCTTCCTCTCTTAAGAGGATTTCTTCATTAAGGAAATTCAATTGTGCAAACTAAACTACGAAATTCAATCCACTCTTCTTACTTGGATTTGTATAATTTCATAACCCAAATGCATATTTTGGATCTTGTTATCTGCTTTTACTAAAGTGTTTTAGGAAGGTAAAAAGTAATCTTCGATTGATAATGGTGAGAAAAAAACCAAAAAATGAGTTTCGTAATTTAATTTGCATAATTGAATTTCCTTAATGAAGAAATCCTCTAAAGAGAGGAAGGTTGTTTCCTGAAAAAAAAAAAAAAAAGATTGAAGAGAGAGAACAGCTAACTAGAGTTCATATTATTTAATCATAGTTTAAAGGCTGCTTTATTTAAATAATTATGAACCGTTAGATTTTAAAATTGACAAATATCATTAAATTAAATATGTACTGGACCAATTGAAGAGATTAGTGTACTAGAGAGGAGCCTCTTCCATATTTTTCACTAGATTTACCAGAGGTTCACTTTTTTCACCTTTTTAAAGCTAAGCCAACAATGGGATGAAAATTGTTTGAGGCCTAAATTCCTTTTTGAGAATAAATCCGATTGGGAGTGTCGCCTTTATAAATGGATGATGTAATGAGCGAACTTGAATTTAATCATATTTTAATGTGAATATGTCAAATGTCGAATGAAAAATATGAATTTTTTTTCATAAATACTGAAAAAACTATGAAGGCTAAAGAAAAGACATTTTTTATCCCTTTTTGTTCAACTTAATCTTGTATAGTATATATATAATATAGTCACAAGTAAAATAAAAGATAATTTCAAAGTTCGGGTTTGACTTTATAACAGTGACCTCATTTATGATTTGTAAGATCTTTAGAAAAGTTAATCCGGAGAAATATTTTTCACAAAGATTATGTCTCTAATGAAAATGTAATACTGTTGGAAAGTTGCAATTCCATATGAAGAAAGATTAGTACTTTGTGAGATTTTTCAACATATTGTTTTATGCAATGCAATTTTTAACAGAATATAACTAATTGAAGCTCTATATTCCTGAAAAAAGGCATTAGCCAAACAAGTTGTAATTTTATTATTTTTGATGTACTAAAAGAGGTGCATGTCGAAATAAACATTGATAAAAAGGTTTATATCCTTGGGATAAACATGGACTTTTTTTGACACACTATAAAACTTTGAATTAAACATCTTATTCATATGCCAATATATAGCAAAGCGGAAAGTAAATTAATTAATTACCACTAATTCAGAGAAAAACAATTGTTTATTATATTGTTTTGACATGTACCTTTTAGTAGTGTAGACAATTCCACAAATATGAAATGGTTATCCAAATTAATGGATGAAAAGTATTTTTAATATAATGTCTACCATAATAGACTAACATGCTAAAGATGTACTACCTCCATCCCATATTATAGTTATCAAACATTATTAAAAATGTTTATTCCAAATACTTGTTAAGTTACGAAACAAGATAGAATTATTTGATTTTTTTCCTATATATGTTGCCTTAAAATTAATTATTGAGATAAGGGTCTGAAAAATATCTAACTTTGACCGAAATTGTTGTTACGACACCAAACTTTGGAAAGGATCTTTTACCCCTTGTACTATTTAATAGTGTATTTTAAACGTATAAATGTGCCCACGTGGACACATTACTATGTATAATTATGCATTATTTTTTATGTCCACGTGGGCACATATATACCTTTAAAATACACTATTAAATAGTACAAGGGGTAAAAGATCCTTTCCAAAGTTTGGTGTCGTAACAACAATTTCGGTCAAAGTTCGGATATATTTTAGACTCTTATCCCTTAATTATTTGTCAAAGTAAATAATATTAATTACATTAAAAGAATTAGACATGATCCTTCTGATAACTTTGGTCTTTAACTTTGGATGTGCACGAGTAGATACTTAAACTTGTATAAAATTGAACAAATAGACACATTTCGTCTTACATGACAATTTTGTAATCTACGTGACGTTCTACATGTATTATGCTACATGGATATAAGTGTCTACTTGTTTAATTATATACAAGTTTAAGTGTCTACTTGTGCACATCCAAAGTTGGAGGATCAATTGAAACCAAGTTCAAAGATATATATATTTATGTATTAGCTAAAGAATTAAGAGTAAATTAATATAAACAAATATTTTTTATTTATAGTTTCTTAAAGAGTGTACGAAAGAAAAATATAATAACTAATTATATTGTGGAAAAAGGGTCTGATATACCTCTCAACTTATTCATTTAGAGCTAATATACTCTCGTTATAAAAATGGCTTATATATACCCTTACCGTTATATAAATGACTCAAATATGCTATAATTTGATGGCAAAGTTGAGGGATGAGGTATAATTTGATTATTGTTATTAAAATTTGATTTACAAATATTTTGACATAAAAAGTATATTATGTACCCGACAAAGTCATTGACAAGATCGAAGAAAGTTTTTCAAAGTGGTAAAGGTGAAAGGTGAAAGGTGAAAGGTGAAAGTGAAAGTGATCCTCCTGATTTGATCAACTCAAATTATATATTGGAGTCGGCAAATTATTTATTTTAATTAAAGTGAGTTATTAAATGTGTGCTAAAATATTGTTCAAAATAACATTATATTTTTACGAGCTACGTACAATAAAGAAAAAATACTCATACGAAATACTTGTTGTGCAATACTTAATCTTGAACATGTATATGTTAGTATATATATATATATTATTATGTTATACTAGTCGATAAAACAAGTTGAAAATGAATAAATGAAAATATAAAAGGGAAAATTATATGAAATAGCAAATTATTAATTTAAATTAAATGTTATAGTCATAGTTTCTTTTATTTGTAATTCGCAGCAAACATTTCATATTTTTTATCATTCCATTTGTATACCAAAATATACAAATAGATCGAAATATACAAATGCAGGACCCATTTGTATATCAAAATTTACAAATAGATCGAAATATACAAATGCAGAACCCATTTGTATACCGAAATATACAAATGCAGGACCCATTTGTACACAGAAATATACAAATAGACCCAAATACATATTTTTTTATGTATATGTATACCGAACTATACAGATTAATAGTCTTAGCAAATATAAAGTTTGCTATAAAGCGCAATTATACAAATATAACTATAGCATACAAATATGATTTTTATATTTGCTAAACCTAAAATTTACTCAATACAAAACCACAAACGATAGGGCAATATAGTCATAGTAGACCTTTTGAGAACTATGAATAAGAAGTCATGAGAACCTATATATTTATTTTTTGGATTTTTTTCAGTATATTTTAAAAAGAATTTTACTTTTATACAAAATAATGTATATCCTATATGTATTGCATGTTTAAGATTATAACATTCAAAAGTTATTGTGCATTATATATATATGTGTGTTGCATGCGCAATGAAAATAATTAGTGTATATCTTTGATCGAAGGAAATAATATATTTTATGTGATTAGTTTAGTTATGTCTTTCAATATGTGTATATATATATATATTTCGCGTGATGGAAAAAATTGTGTTACCTACCATGCTAATTGTTTTACTCTTTTTTGACGACATTGCGTCCAAATTATCTGTTAATTATTATAATTTGAACTAAAAAGTTCCCATTGAACTGCAGGAATCCAGGAATTTAAACGGAAAGACCTAATTTTAGCCATTCAACCTACTTAATTACGAAATCATTTTACTCAAATTAACATGAACTAACATAGATATTAACTATTATAAAAGCACATCCTAGCTAGGTGGATGGAGAAAAAAACTAAGTAAAACAACGTAATTTGCAGCACAAAGTGTAAAGCAAATTAAAGTATTTTAAATTTATTATATATAGTAGTGGCCAGATGACATAATTATAATCATGGCCGTAACAACCATATTTTTTTGTATAGACTATAGCAAGCACAACAAGAGCCTATAAGACTGGGATAATATATAAAAGATTTAATTTTTTTTGTTAAAAATTATAATAAAAAGTAATTGGTAAAGTGTTAATTATGATTTTATCTCATAATAAAGCTATGAGAAACCTTTTTGAATTTTGACAAAGATGAGAAATAACTAATAAGGCGTGCGTAAATTTGTTAACTTTTCTTTTTGCCTTTAGGTGGAACATTCAATGTTGGGCTACGTTTATTATTTAATTGCAATTTATTTATGTTTTGGCAGACCATTTGAAAAGAAAAAAAGTTATTTTGATAAGTGGATAAGGTGTCAAAATACGTGGGAATGATGAGACTTTGAACGTCCTTATCTTAAACTTCTATTTTTTTGTTTTTTTTTATTTAACATATTTTTATGTTTCAAATTAGAAAAAAATAGATTTTATTCTAAGAATTAATTCAAATTTATTTTCGTTTAATTAAGAAAAACTGATGATAATCTAATAATTTCTTAGTGCATTTATGGAAAATTACCTCACAACGTATTTTATCATATTATCTAAAATTTCCTATCATTTAAAAGTTACAAAAATTCTTATTTTCCTCACTCTCTCTCATATTCTCGGATACATCACTCTTATGCGATATATCACGATATGTGTGTCTTGTATCAACAAATATAATGTAATGTATCGGGACGTTAAACGATGTATTGAGACATGTGTTTTTTGTATCAACAAGATAATGTATCGGGACGTGATGTATCGACACTTTGAGTGATGTATCCGAAAATCTTAAGTTTAAGGGATTTTGTAATTTGAAGAAGAGTAGAGATGAGATGTAATTAATTTTTAACATCGCACCTTCAGCATCGCACCTCCGAGCATAATCTAAGCAATCATTCACCATGGTTGGCCAATAATACCCCATCCTCTTTATGTGAAAGTGGAGTTTCGGTCCAGATTGATGTGATCCACATACTCCTGAGTGTGCTTCTTGCAAAGCTTGAATTGCTTCTTCCTCTCCCAAACATCGTAATAGTACACCCTCAAATGATCTTCTATATAATGTGTCCTTGTAGTAAAGGAAACGAGGTGCATGACGACGAATGTCAGTCCTTCTCCTTGGATTTTCTGGAAGTATCCCATAACACATGTAGTCAATAATGGGTTGTCTCCAATCTTCCTTTATGGCTTCAGAAACGGCAACGAGATGCTCAAGCTCATTTTCTATATATTCTTCCTCATTTGGCGGTGGTACTATCCATCTTTGACAAATTGTAACTTGTGTTTGATCAGGAAGGGTGAGCGTTGAAGCCAAGACAGCCAATAATCAACTTTCTTATTTTCCGTTCTACGCACATGTTGAAGGGTTACATCTCCAAGCCATCCTATCAACTTTTGATCAGCATAGTCATGATAAGGACGCAATTCGGGATGGTATAATCTCTTCTTGTGAAGTGATGAATACCATGCCAGCGCCAGCGCCATCTCCACCACGATGCCCCATCAAAGTACATTTTCCAAGGAGATTGAATTTCAATAGACATCACATCTTCATCGGGAAGCTCATCAGTTAACTCCTAATCATCTGGTATCGGGTGGTCCACCAAGAAGTCTATTAACTCTTGTCCCTTACCAGTTTTCTGAGGGACATACAAAATCTTGAATTGTTAGAATTGGAGGTACCATATTGCTAGTCGGTCGCTAAAGACTATTTTTGATATAACAAACTTAATGAGATTCGCTCTATAAATAAGGTAAACCACGTGAGCTTGAAAAAAATGCTTCATCTTTTGGTTAGACTAGCACCAAACACAACTTTTTGATTGGCGAATATTTTCGCCCATTTTGTGTCATCGTTCTGCTCAAGTAATAAAGAGAATTTTCTTTGACTTCACTATCCTCTTGAGCTAACAGGACTCCTACAGACCTTTCTTGTGCCGCAATGTAGAGAATCAATGGTCCAGGTATAGAGGCTGCTAGAACTTGAGGCTTCATCGGATATGATTCGATACTTTCAAAGGTGTTGCTACATGTTTGATCCCACTCAAAAGGAGCACCCTTCTTCATGAGATGGCTGAAAGATTGACATCTTCCAGCTAGATTCGAGATGAATCTCCTCAAGTAGGCTAACTTTCCTTGAAGACTTTTTAACTCATGAATATTTTGAGGCTCGGGCATCTTGAAAATCCTATTATCTTTGGCTTGATCAATCTCAATTCCTCGATGTCGCACAATGAAGCCAAGAAATTTTCCAGAAATAACTCCAAAGGCACATTTTAATAGATTCATCCTCAGTTAATATCTCCGGAGCAAATCAAACACCATTATTAGGTCTTTCAAATGGCTGCCCCTCTTCCTCGACTTCACCACTAAGTCATCAACTTAGCATTTAACATTTTTATGGAGCAAGTCATCAAATATATTCTACATAGCCCTTTGATATGTGGCACTGACATTCTTTAAACCAAAATGCATTACTTTGTAGCAATAAATACCTTTAGGTGTGCGAAATGCGGTGAGTTCTTCATCATTTGGTGCCATGCAGATTTGGTTATAGCCAGAAGAACCATCCATGAATGACATTGCCTCATAACCACTAGTGACATCGATTAACAACTCTGGAATGGGAAGAGAAAACTCATCTTTAGGACATGCATTATTGAGATCCCTAAAGTCAACACAAACTCAAATTTGGCCATTTTTTTTCTTACGGGAACAATACTTGAAATCCATGTGGGATATTTGACTTTATGAGTAAAGCCTGCCTCAATGAGTTTGTTAACTTCATTTTCTATCAATGGAACCAAGTCTGGCCTAAAACATCTTTGGGCCTGCTTAATAGGATGAGCGCCATTCTTGACTACCAACTAATGGACTGCTACTTTAGAATTGAAGCCAAACATTTCTTTATAACTCCAAGAGAAGACATCCCTATATTCTTTGAGTATATTCATATAAACAATTTCTTCATCAACTTCTAAAAATGCACTTAGTTAAGTTGGCCTAGGGTCCTCGTTAATATCAATGTTAACTTCCTTGAAGGGATCTATTGTGGTCTTCACTCCTTCAAGTTCTGGTGGAGCACCACCAGCATCTTCCTCTTATAGAGGGTCAATTTCATTGATAGATTTGTGATAACACCAGATAATATCTTCCAACTCTTCATCAATCTTCGTTTGAGGAAAGACATCGTGCTCATTCTAGATCATAACATGATATGAGGACCCTACACTTTCTTCATCTTCCTCGCGCTCCTTGGTGTAAACCACAGTGTGAACCTTTGCCTTGAGTTCCTCTTTACATGAAACTACAAGTTCCACTCGTTGCCTCATTCTAGAAGGAATCAAACTTTTGAAATCCTTTCGAACCAAATGTGAAGCAGGCGTTGTAACTTTTAAATAACTTCTCAGATTCTTGTTTTTCTTCAATGGACCTAACCTCTCAAACACAGAAGTTCTTGTAGTAGATTCTCCAAGTCGATCAAAGACGGAAGGCTTTTTTTTGGGAGTAGCGACATCATCTTCAAAAGTTATATAGTTGTTGTTTGCCCTTCCCTAGGAGCTCCCAACTATCAATAGAATTAGGCTCAAGATCTATGTACCAATCAAAGGCATTTCCTTTTAGAGACCGGACGAACTGCTTGACAAGATAGTCTCCATATGTTCCAGCACTATTACATGTCTCCACAAAGTGTGCAACATGTTGCTTCGGATTTCCTCTACCCTCAAATTGTTGAAATTTGGGAGGTTAATAACCAAAAGGCATTTTTAAGTTATCAATTCTTGCACTGTATGGCTTGGCATACATATGAGAAGACTTGGTGGAGACTTCATACTTATCTTTGATAGTTCCTTCAATGAACTCCTTCAAGCGATCGAGTGGGATCATTCCTTCAGAAGAAACTGGCATCTCATTAACAAGCGGTGCTTTCTTCACAAGATCTTCGATCACTTGAACTTCAACACCCTTTCCAGGCGCATGGCTCGCTTCTCTATCTAAAAGTCCTTCCATTCGATCCATCAACTTATCGATTCTAGACTATTGGTGTTGTACATGCTTTGTCAATCCTTCAACCAACTTCGTCAGATTTGCGAGTTGTTCTTCAGGGGAAGAAGCAGCAGTCACCATTGTTTGCATGATCATTGGAGATGTAGGAGAGTAGCATGGATTTGCGCGTAAGTTGATCTTCATTGGACTCAGTTATGCGATTCACGTGGAGATGATTCATTGGTTGAATCATAGTTCTTTCTTGTCGTAGAGTTCTTGGAACCAGATTGCTCAAGTAGAGCTAAGGTCTTATTGATCTTTTCAGCAACACTGCTTTCCCCTTCTAAAATATTTGTGAAGAAAGTTAATCTTTTTGGAGTCGCAGACCCAAAAACTGGAGTTGACGCGGACGACACTTGAGGTGTTTGTTGTCCTAGCATAACAGTTTTGCTCCTCGTAACAACTCCGAAACTTCCAAAGGTAACACCTAGAATGTCTTCAACTTCAGTAGAGAACTTGGAGCTAGTGGCCTTAGAGGCAGTTGATCGAGACTTGTTCTTCATAGAAGTCATCTTGATGTTATTTGAACTTTGAACTTTGAACTTGATCTTGACTTCTAGTTGAATCCAAGGGCTTCGAGTTTGATCTTGAATCCGGCGGTCTTGATCTTGATCTTGATCTTGATCTTGACTTGAACTTTATCTTGATCTTGACTTCTAGTTGAATTCAAGGGCTTCGAGCTTGATCTTGAATATGGTGATCTGGATCGTTCTTGAACTTGAACTTTATCTTGATCTTGAATGCTTGAATTCTT
>NW_006239075.1:187875-194042 GCF_000226075.1 Solanum tuberosum | reverse complement strand
GGTCTTGATCTTGATCGTTTTTGAACTTGAACTTTATCTTGATCTTGACTTCTAGGTTAATCCAAGGTCTTCGAGCTTGATCTTTAATCTAGTGGTCTTGATCTTGATCGTTCTTGAACTTGAACGCTTGAATTCTTCAATTCTTCAACTCTTAAACTTGAATTCTTGAACTCTTGAGTTCCTGAATTCTTAAACTTGTCGCCTGTAGAGAAAGGTCTTGATCTTGATCGTTTTTGAACTTGAACTTTATCTTGATCTTTCTTGACTTCTTCAAATCTTCAATTCTTAAACTTGAACACTTGAATTCTTGAACTCTTGAGTTCTTGAATTCTTAAACTTGTGTAGCTTGTAGAGAATTTTGTAGTTTTTAATCCACGAGCTTTCTCTAGCTTTTTGTTAGAATTTTTGGTCCTTTTTCTGAATTATGAGGATCCCTATTTATAGTTTTAGAATAGAGTAGTTGTGATAGGAATAGGATTCCCTTCGGCCAATCAGATTTAAGTGACATGACATATGGGCTTTATGGAGCGGGCTTTAATTAAATTCATATTTATCATATTTAAATAATTAAATCAATTATATTAATCCATAATATTTATTTGGACTAATATATTCATGAATTTAATATAATCCGAATCACTTTATAAATTTATATTTAATAAATTTTAAGTGACTACAACGAGGTTTATGTAATTTTTACATTTATTTATTTATATTTGATTAATGATGCAATAATAAAATCACATTTAAAATCTGATCTTGCTGACTGTTTTAGGACCCATATGACACAGAAACTTTTTCTATTGTGGGATAATTATCTAATTATGAATAATAATTAGGACAACATTGCTGTTTGCACTGTCAAACTTTTTCCTTAGCCACCTGGTTTGTCAAAAAATCAGTACAACAATAAAAGTAAACGTTATTTAACTTTAATATTATGAGTAGATTTTTTGTTTGAATACATTTTTTTTTGTTGAAAAAATTAAATCACATAAACTTTTGTTGAAAAAATTGCAGGAACACGTATGCCACATGCTTAATTATTGTTCTTAAGGAATTAAACCACAAAAACTTTTGTTTAAAGAGCTATTACAAAGATAATTAAAGGTTTATTAGAGAATTATAAGTTGGTGGATTAATTAAAGTAGCCAAATTAAAGTTCATGAGAAAATATATTGTTGGTGGTGTGTAAAGTAACCATTATGGATGTTTGTTGAACTTATGTGATAAGGACATGAACTGAAAATTCAGTAGAAAGATTGAAAACCTTTAAGGCAACATATATATATACACAAGTTGGAGAAAAAAAGGGTGAATCTTATATACACTTTTCATAGTCATCAAATTAAACTCATGATGATGATAATTCTTCTAGTTAATTGTGGCATTAATGTATGCTATTAATTCTAAGAATATATCGATCGAGTGCTTTAGAGAACATAAGTAATTGAAATTGGATTTGTTCGATTAGAAATGTTACAATCCTTTTGTAGAACAAACGCTTGCATTCCCTCATATATCTTTAATTTACTCCCAAACTATTCCAATAAGCTTACCTTGTGAAACAAAGTGAAAAGATTAAAAGCATAAAATTAAGAAAGATTTTTATTTTTTTGACAAATAATAAAACACAACGTACTACAATACCATGTTAGTTGGTCAATAAATGTCTTCTTCTTTTCTTTTTTTTTTCATTTTTTCTAGATATCTTTTTTGCATACAAAAGAAAAAAGAAAAAGTAGATTTTGCGATTGGATAAGCATGTACGAATGTTTTCTTTTGTTGATAAAAGAAAATGAGAGTTGGAAAAATGCCTGTACTATATATATGTATATACAGTGGGTGCATGCATGCAAGCTACCTAGCTTTAATTTTTAATTATCTGAAGTTTCTTGTGCAAGTGTTGCTACTAATTTGACTCTTATCTCCAATGAAATCATTAGTTGTGTCTTTCAAAATAAAGGAAATCATATTGACATGTTCTAATATCGTTTGTTAATCAAGAACGTAACTATTTGTTCGTCGATAACATGATCGTTGATAGGAGGGTATGAAGATTGAAAATTAAGATAGAATATTAGAAATTAGGTAGTATATATGTCGGACGTATTTCTCTTCTATTCGCAGAGCTCTTATTCTTAGACTTGTTTCTTTATCCCCATTTATCTAAATATCTAATTGTTATTTCTATCTGCTGTTATTGCCTCTTTTTCATCTTTCTTTGAGTCGAGAGTCTATTATAAGAGACAGCATGAGTTATCTTTTCAGGGATGGTTGAAATGATGAAAAACTTTCATATTGGTGGTTAATGAGATGAGTGGTTTCCTTATAAGTCTCGGATAATCATCTTCCGTTTAAGCTAGCATTTGGGTGTGAGTTAGGCTCAATACCTAATTACATAGTATCAAAGCAGGACTCATCTCACCCAATGTTAGCCTCCAAATTAAAATTATTCATGCACTAGATGCCTAGTATTGAGCGTCAAGTGGAGTACAATGTTAAAATGAAAAAAAGTTCTACATATGTGGTTAATTAATGAGATAGGTGGTCTTCTTATATGACTTGTGGAATCATTCTACCTTTAATTTGAGTTACCTTTTAGATGTATGTTAGGCCCAAAAGTTAATTTTGCACGGATAAGATATGCAAACACTTTAATGTCCGCAAAACTCACTTGTGAGATTATGCTGGTTTATTATTTATTGTTGTTAATATATTTCTTAAATTGAGCAAATTAGCTGACATGGAAAACAGAATTTTTTTAGAGAATTTAAGTAGTTTAATGAGGTAGATCACTAGTATATGTTTCCTCAAAGACATATTTCTTTTTAATGGAATCTTAGCTTTGAAATATGTTGAAGATCATGATGTATGGACCCCATCCCAAGATTTTGTTATGTTGGAAAACCATTACCTTCGTTTAATGTGTCAAAAAGGAGAATTCCACAATATTTCTTTACATATATGATAAGTACTCTCAACTTGAAACATTTATACATATATGTATTTTCCATATTAATATTGCGTGCGTTATGATGAGATAAATAAAATTCTTTCCTCCTTGATTAGAAAATTAAACTCAAATTCAAATTCTAAAGATATGACAATTAAAGTAACTTAAAGAAAAAAGAGACTTCCTTTTTGATGGACCTGTATAAAATGAATTCTAATTAGACAGATACATAAATTTTGAATAGTATATATACTTTTTAAGGATACTAATTTGTGTGTTCAGTGAATCTATTGAAAACATTGCAAGTGTCGGCCACACCCCAAATTACTAAACTCTTGCATGTTTTGTGGTCGGCAAAGGGTACTGTGGTGTTAAGGGGGGTAAGGCACATGTAAACACACATGGTATATTTATATGGTATATTATTACTCACTTCGTTTTAATTTATTTTTCTTTTTAGTCTATTTTTTTAATAAAAAAAAAACTTTTTTAGCAACACTTTGTACTAACTTTTTACGTGACATGTTTAAGATCATAAGATTAGACAAATGATATTATTTGTATTGGTATAGAGTGATTGTAAAAATCCAGTCACTAGCTCTTCTTTCATGCTTTTTTTTTCTATGGAAGGGGAAAACAAAAACTAAAACGTCAGGTGATTTTTTTTATCTGCTTCGATTTGGATTGTCGCTCTAATAAATGATGAAAACCAAGAAGTATATAAGTACATTAGTGAACATTTTCGTGCTTTGCGGGGCCATAAAAACTATTTATAAATTTTGAAATAAACTTACTAAAATTTATAATATCATTTTTTAATTATTATTTTTTTCAATTTTTTTTTTCTATTCTCGTATCTAATCTCCCCCTCATTTGTACATATCCTAAATAATAAGCTCTAGTTTAGAAAATAGGTTACTTTCCCTTGAGTTTTCATTCTTTACTTCGTGATTATCTCCGTTTCTTTCCCTCTCTTATTCTACTTCCTCTTTTTATTTTTTTGAACCATTTTCTTTGCTAGTTTAGAAAATAGGTTACTTTCCCTTGAGTTTTCATTCTTTACTTCGTGATTATCTCCGTTTCTTTCCCTCTCTTATTCTACTTCCTCTTTTTATTTTTCTAGACCATTTTCTTTCGATCCTTTCTATATTTATTTAATTAATTTCATTATTTTCTTGTTTCCCTAATTCTTGTTGTTAGTCAAAGATTGTGCTTTATTTTTGAATAAATAAAATTTTAATACTTTTTTCTACTTTAATATTCTCATTACCTATTTGAAATCTAACGTCTTTCATCTTTTATAGTAATTATCTTCCCCTAATCAATTGAGTAATTATTTAATCGATGTTAAAATTTTAAATTAAAATGATAGGTACTAACACATTAATGAGATTTGAATACAAAAAGAGGTAGTTAACGGTGAGTAAAATTAGCTAGTTGAACGTAATTCACTCCTTTTAATTTGAACTAAATTTGAAACTTTAAATATGTCAAAATTAAGTTTGATTTCATTTCTCAGCCAATCAATTTTGTGCATAAGAAAATATAATTTTTATTTCGCATTATTTTTTAAAACTAATTAAGATCAAGCCTTCGGATATCTAAATGTTTTGAGAAATAATATCAATGAAAACAGTAATAAACTAATGTTTATACGCTGATGAGAGATCAATTTTCTTTCAACGTTCTTATTTATGAACAATTTATTATTTTCATGATCATGTACGAAAACACACAAAGAAAACAAATCTTACATAAAATAATGAACAAAAAAGAAAGTTAAACCAACAAATTAAAAGAAACAAAACACATATACGAAAAGTATTAAGTAAAATTGCATCTTATAAATATTTAAATAATTATATCTATAAGCATAATCAAAAAGATATATTTGAGATACTCATAATAAGTAGTTTGATAAGAAGTCCATTTGAATAGTTGTTGTAGCTTGTTGATACATTTTTCTTTTCACTTTCTACCCCAGAATTTGAAGAGGTGCAACATTTAATATCTTTTACTCCCTCTTTTAAACAAACTAAAAAGGAAAGGGGGTCATTCTTTTTAAAACGGAGGGAGTAATAAATATTAATTAGTGGGAAGGAGAAGGGGATTGAAATCAGTTTTTTGGGCAAAAAAATCGTGCAACACTAATGTATACTATTTAATACTAATATAACATCAATACCTATTAATAGGGAAGGAGAAAGAGTTTTTTTTCCGGTAGAAAATTTTGGGCAACATTAATGGTGAGTTGTTGTTTTTTTTATTCAATAGTTAATGGCAAGCAAACAATTACTTTTAGTGGTCATAAATGTTAGTTTTATATATATTTTTTTAATGAGGAAATAATTAAATAGAAAGCCATAATTTTTTTTGTATTTTAAAATGAAAAAAAATCTCAAAAAATTACAAAAAAAAACAAATAGGATTTGAGGCCTTAGAGAGCGCCACATCATCGATTTTATGTTTTAGCTTTATATATATATATGATTATATTTTTTTAAGCGGTACAGATTAAATATTTTTAATAAGTTATGATCTAAAATAACCCTAATAAATGATGAAATAATAAAGTGTAACCAATAAAATATAAAAATAATAATAATCGACGACAAGTCTAGTAATAAACCATGATAATTTTGTAAAAGTAGAAAAAAACTCGATCGAAACAAACAAATAAGTAGAAATACCACATATTTCGATATAAATTAGGCTCAAAATTTCAAGTTTAATAATAAACTTTTATGTGTACGGATGAACAAAAACAAAACAAAAAAATACTACCGAAACAAGCAAGAAAAGTAGAAAGTCAATAGTCATTTTGTAAATTGAGTTTTCAAAGTGTCATTTTGCTAAATCATCTAGAGTTGAAGAGAGGGAGTATTATATTTAAAAGGTACTCCTCTGTCCCAATTTATGTGACACATCTCATTTTTCGAAATTCAAACAAATTAAGTTTGACTGAAAATTTGCGTACGAAATCTTTAATTTTTTTGAAATGAAATTTAAAGTTATTAATTATTGTGATTTATAATATTTTTATGTAACTTTGAAATAATGTACATTACTCGCCACTTTGTCCTAATTTATGTGATATGAATAAAATTACAAAATTATTCCTTTTAAAATGTCTTTAAGATATTTTAAGTTGTTATTTATTATTATTTATAATACTTTTTTGGTAATATTAAAATGATATGTGTTATTTTTT
>NW_006239075.1:178531-187852 GCF_000226075.1 Solanum tuberosum | reverse complement strand
TTTTAAAATGATATGTGTTATTTTTTCTGTTCCAATATATGTGAGCCTGATAAAATTCTGAGAGTCAACCTATTTTATTATATAACTTTTAAATATTTTAAAGCTTTTTAAGTCATTTGTAAATTATATATGTTGCTTCCTTGATTGAGACTTTTTCATTTGTGTGTTTCTTAAGAAAGATATATATTGGAAAATTATTCCAGTCATTTCAAACACAAATCATATATTCTATTCTATTTTCTTCTACTATGTTATAAAAGAGAATTTAGGGCCAAGTATAATATAAAATATTTAAGATTGGGACTTTTCCCAATCTTGAATATTATATATTATACTTGGTATAAAATAGAATTTTAAAAGTCCCACAAGTATAATATATAATATTCAAGATTGGGAAAAGTCCCAATCTTAAATATTTTATATTATACTTGGCCCTAAATTCTCTTTTATAACATAGTAGAAGAAAATAGAATAGAATATATGATTTGTGTTTGAAATGACTGGAATAATTTTCCAATATATATCTTTCTTAAGAAAGTTTATTTTTATTTTTATTTTCGGATTTTGCAGCATTGGTTATGAGCGGAAGTCATTTGTCTTTGGTGCACTTTTAATTTTATACATTAGTAATAAAAAATTAGGAAAAATTATATAATTAGATATACTTCACTACCACATATACTATCATTAATTAATTATTGGAAAAATTACTTGGATTGGTACCTTTTAATAAATAATTACTGATTTTAGCGATATTTTTATTTATTACCATTTATAGCAATATATAACAATACTATGTTAAATCTGCAATATGTATTAAAAGTGAATTATGTATGCAATATATATATATTAGAACTGTTTTTTAAAATATATTATGCTTGTTTGGTAAGAAATTGACACATTATATTATAAGTGTATTAAAATGTGTGATAAATGTATTCTCCATCAATAAAACTTGTATTATATGTGAATAATAAATTGTTCTTTGTAATATGTATTAAAATTGTATTATAAATGTATTAAAAGTGATCAAGTGAAAAAAAAATGTTATTGCTATAAATGGTAAATATTTTTTTAATATAGTATATTTATGTAAGTTTCTCATTATTATTTATACGTTCAAAATACTACATATCTTACCACTAATTAAGAGTTTTCTATGTATCTTAGCTTACACTTAGATACATGTAATTTTGCTACTAGATACACAAAAATATGAAGAGAGGCGTGCAAGATTCACATGTATTCATACACACTCGATACATGTATATGTATGTGTTTGGAGTGAAATTGTGCATGTATCGATCTGGGATACCAGATACATGGGAGAGTGGCAAGCGAGATGGGACAAAGACGAGCAAGATTTGCTATGTATCCCGGATACATGTGAATCCATTTGGATACAATGTTTCTAGAATAAATTACACCTAAATTTGACCCCATGTATCCGATATACATGTATCTAGACGTTTCTAGAAGCACCAAAACTAGTAAGATATATAATATTATAAACTAAAGTGTATCTAAGTAATTAGATCCTAAATTGATGGGATTTATGTAAGTTCTCAAAAAAATAATCACCAATCAAACATCAACAAAATGTTTCCTATATAAATATCTTCGATAATAAGTAGTAACAGTCCCAAATTCATTAATGTTGGCCACGGCCCACGGGCCTTGGCCCAAATGTTTCGACTGGGGAAACTGGGCTTAATCGTAAGGGGGATGGGTCCAGTTGGTTGAACAGAGACATTCTAATCCAATAAAAAAACATACAACTGAAAAATGCAATACTTATACAGTAAATTTTAGGTTTAGCAAACATAAAAATCATATTAGCGCTCTATAGCTACAATTTTGCTATTTGCGCTCTATAGATCGCAGGTAGGCAACTCATTTGTATAAAAGGTGCAGCGATTGTATATGTATATCGGTCTGATAATTGTATATATGTAACTACTATGTATAAGTATCAATAATTGTGTTTGTATATCTGCATAAAATTTGAATTTGTATACAATTGAATCGAATTAAAACATGTGTATATCAAATCTCTCTCACTCGCTTTATACAACACAAATTATACATTGTATTTTGTATAATTTGTGTTTGTATAAAGCGAGAAAGAGAGAAAGACAACAGAGAACTGGGCAAGGAAAGATTTGTATTGTATAATTATAAGTGTATAGGACGAAGAGATATGTATTTGTATTTGTATATACAGTTTTCTCTCGCTTTATACAAACACAAACACAATTTATACATTTGTGTTTATATAAAGTGAGGGAAGCGAGGGAGATTTTTGGGGAGAGAGACGAATGACAAAGTGTTTGCTATGGATTAGAATTAAATGAAAGTGTGGTTATAACATTTATTTTGAATTAATAATTGCTATTTAATACAATTTTCCTATACTTATATTTGTCTAGATTAATTTGTGCAAAATATTTACAAAATATATGAGTAGTGTATATTTTATACTATATATTGATTGTGTATATATTACATACAATTTAGTTGTATTGTTAAATAATTTGCCTAAAGGTATATATCTTTAACGTTCCCTATAATATTAACATTTTATGAGTTTATAGCAAGTACGAGCTTGAACTATAGACCTATCTCGATAAAACATAAAATAAAATAAAAATCAAGATCATTTGACTTCATATATAGTCTAGACTCTTTATTATTGGGGAATATGCACAGATACCCACTTGAAGCATGATGTTTAAATAAATAACTGAAAATTATAAAATATTTAGTATATAGTTTTCTCAAAATCAACATCAGACGTATAAAATTAAAAATGAAAATCAGATTTGAAGGTGGCTTAGCTAGGCATTTGAATTTTGACATTAGTACATTTAGTATGTTTCAACATCATCCCATCTTTGATAATAACATAAACATAAATATACATTTTTCATGATTTCACTTAGAATTTCGATCTCATTATGTTTGAATTGCTAAATTCTAATAGATTAAAGCCAATCATTTTGATAACATTTGAAAGTAGAATTCATGCACATGTTCATGAACCTAAGAACTTCAATTTTATTATGCTTGAATTGTTAAATTCTAATAGATTAAAGTTAATCATTTTGATAACACTTGGAAGTAGAATTAATTCACAAACTTCAATTTTATTATGCTTGAATTGTTAAATTCTAATAGATTAAAGTTAATCATTTTGATAACACTTGGAAGTAGAATTAATTCACAAACTTCAATTTTATTATGCTTGAATTGTTAAATTCTAATAGATTAAAGTTAATCATTTTGATAACACTTGGAAGTAGAATTCATGAGTTCATGAATCTAATCCTAATGCAAATAATACTTTAAAAATGAAACTTTAGTTAGTATATATAATTCAAATAATACACATCAAACGAGCTATTGGTTGCAAATTCTACTCTATTCTCCCAGAGAAAAGAACACAGGAACATGCCAATTATTTATTGGGAAAAGAACACAAGTTTCACTAATTTATGACTTAATTACATGCGTCTCCTTATATATTCAAAATTATCATTTGTGCAAGATCTCAATCTCCAAATACATGTATCTGGCGTATCCAAATACATGTATCTCGTATACATGGGCAAATTAAACATACTAAATCAATTAACTTATCACTATTAAAAAATTCCATTCATTTTTTTGAGAAAATATCCTATTCATATTAGCTATTTATATGGGATAAATTAGGTGTAATTTGTTCTTGATATACTGTATTCAAGCAGAGTTGCATGTATCTTGGATACACTGACTCTCTCGCTTGCCTCTCTCCCTATGTATTTATATTTCATAATGTATCTAGTAGCAAAACTACATATATCTAGATGTATTCGGCTTAAAATCTGATAAGGTCAAAATTGGATACATTCTTTTATCTTTTGTTGCTACTAATTAGGTCAAAATTTAAACATCTATTTTTATTTTTTTTAATTAAAGAAATTATACCTATATATCTCAAGGACCAAACTTCTTATACGTATTTATTTTAAGAGGCTCAAGAAATCGGCTCTCCTCTTGTTGTACAAATAGTGTGAGCTCACAAGATTTCACTCTTTTTCTCTTTGTCTTCTTTATTTATGTCTCAACCCAACAAGCGATCTTCTTCCCTCAGTACACCACCACCATCTCCACTTTCCCGTTCAATGAAGAAGGCCAAGTCTCAGGCCGCAGCTACTGATGACAACAAGAATGGCCAGCAGCAGCACCACAAAGTCGAATCCACAGACGAACCTTGTGTGTCCATGATCCAATATTCGGGTGGTGGAGTCACTTCCAATTTGTCTCGAAAGAAAGCTACCCCTCCCCCTAAGAAGCAGCTAGTCATTAAGCTTAACAAAGGTATTCTCACTTCTTCCACTCATTTTTTGTGTTGCTGTTTTTTTTTCTTTCCTCCCGTACATTTGGGGATTTTTCGAAATGATTTGAATTTGCATGACCTATATTGAAGCTTTAATTTTGTAATTTGGGTTCGGAGAGTTGATAGGGTAGTTTGGAGGTTTATAATTGAATTAATGAGTGCTGAATTTGGGGGATTTGAAATGGATTTTGAAAATTTCCCCTCGCTGGACTGAAGAATTTGAGCTGTTCTGGTGTGTGTGGTTTTTCGTCATTTTAAATGTAGCATTTTGGGAGTGAGGCATTTGACCTGAAATGAACGGATAAGTATGATTTTTTATCTGACTCCATTGTTTAGCTGTATTTTTAATAGGGTTCTGACTCTGACTGGTTAGGGTGGAGTGGAATTTGTGGGTTAGAAGTGGAAAATTGATCCTAATTGATCGAATATCATGGGCAAGAAAGGGAAAAGGGATTTGCACCCGAGGGTCATAATTATTTGTGCAAGGGGCCATAAGGAATGTGAGATTACTTGAATATTGGGAGATTGAATTCAATGCTTAAAGGGAGCTCTCATATTCAACGAGAGAAAACAGGATTACGAGCAACTATTGTTTGTTAGATTTTGGAGGTTTTATGTATACTTATACAACAAGATTTGTTTTTGAAAATTCTACGGTCTTGGTGTGTATTAGAAACTCTTTTGATTTTTTTTAAAATTTTAAAATATACCAAACAACTAGTCAATGTAATGGAAGGGCATGGGGGAGAAGCTCATACCTTGCGATGCAAGCTGTGCTTGAGGTGTGTTGCTCAAGGCTCAACGGAGGTAAAGGTTGCGTGCAGTGTTGCTTATATGACACTTTGGTGTAGGAACCAAAGCGGTGTAAAATGCATTCCTGATTTCCCATGGGCTTTATTTGAAGAGGACATAAGTAAACAATAGCCATAGCTGGCAAATTGATATACTTTTTTTAATCAAAGTAAATGCCAAAATGTATACTCCCTTCGTTAAAAAAAACCGAAAGGGTTCGGAGTAGGAGAGTCTCGTTGATTTGCTTGACACATACATCTTGGGTGCAATTTCTCACGATTTCTGTTGAAAAGAGGACACAAGGTCAAAGGAGATTGTAAATTAAAGATGGATTGACACAAAAATGTTAAATTGTTGAACAGCTTCGTCTAAACTTCTAAACTGGTAATGAAGATACACTTCCATTTAATTATTTTTGGTGTGCAGCACGCCAACTCACGTGCATGCCTGATCATTTCAGCCGAAGTATGTGGAAATATTTGGTAAATGGGTGGTGGTTAGACTTGAATCTAAGAGATCAACTTTTTACTATATCGAACCATGTGAATTGTTTTGTCTAAAAGTTTGCGCTATTAGAGATGCAATACTTTTATTTATTTACTTGTTTTATTTGTGCAACAAGAAGAAAAGGAAAAAGAGGTTTATGGAGATCAACTATTTGATATTCAAGTGGAAATTTACGGGCTTAATATTGCTTTTGAATTACCTTGGTGATTTTTTTTTTTGATGTCTGGACAATTCAAAACTAATTTCAACAAGTTCCAGCGATTATAGAATTTAGGATTTGGTGGCTCTTATCTAAAGCTACTATTAAAACTTCTTCATCCTTGTTAATAAGCCTCTGTACATTAGTCGCCTTATCAGATCTTTGTTTTAATGATAATCCAGAAACTCCCAATGGTCTGTGACACATGTTTGATATCCATAAGAGACTGGATTTTTTTGCGCCTGAAGTGTCTTTTCATTTTCTTTCCCATTCTGTTATCGATTTGAAATAAGTACATTTCGGTATCTGAAGGGTTGCCTAAAAGATACAGTCCCTTAGAGGGGCAATTATTTGCTACATTTGGATATCAGGCTCTGGTAAGTTATGTTTTGGCTACTTATGATGGTTGGAATCCTTGAATGTTAAGAAAATTATTGAGAAGGGGCTAGAGGTTTCAAAAGATAATTTGGAGCATAACTATGCATAGTTCTGGAATATGCACAATTTGAGAGTTGCATTACATGTTAGGAACCATGAATTGGGACTTCTCATTCCTGTAGGTAATTTTCTAAAGTTTCTTGCTATGACTTGTTTAAGGTAATAAGTATGATTTGAGGTTCAAATCCAGCGGAGGCAAAAATATTACTCCCTCCGATTTTGTTTGGGTTTGACTTGGCACATAGTTTAAGTCTTTAAGAAAGTAAAGAAGACTTTTGAATCTCGTGCTCTTAAACTAAAGATATGTAGAATGTACCAAAATGTCCTTTAATAATGTGATCTTAAACATGCTATGGGGAAAGTTGAAATTAAAGAATTGCCAAAAAAGGAAAGAGATATTCTTTTTTAAATGGACTAAAAAGGAAAGTAAAACAAACAAATTGAATCGGAGGGAGTAGGTAATTTCTTCTCCTCTGTCCAAGCCTTGGTGGACGGAGTTACCCGGTACTTGCGTTGGTGGGAGGTAGCAGTGTACACAAGCTGGCCTGTAAGCCACAGTTATAAAAATAAAACAAAAATAACATTGTGGAAATATAAGGTCAGATAGACCATTGATCCCATATGCTTGTTCCGATTGATGCAAAGTCTGCAAGTGTTACTGTTCCAAAGATTTGATCTGGCACTTTTAAAAAATAAAATAAGAGGGAAGGATAGATCTGTGGACAAGTTTCTCCCTATATCACTTCATATCTTTAATAGTGCTGGAGCAAGAAATTGTAATTATTAGCATAGAACTGCTATGGGTAAATGTAATACTGTGAAATTAATGTATTCAAAGCAATATCTCATGTGTTCAACTTCTGGCCATTTTTTTTCTTCTTGAAGCAAAACCTACACTCCCAACAAATTTTGAAGAAAATACTTGGGCAACTCTGAAGTCAGCTATCAGTGCAATATTCTTAAAGCAGCCTGATCCTTGTGACTTGGAAAAGCTTTATCAGGTTCATTTTGTAGCAGTATTTACCTTCTAGTACTGTAGCTTAGCTTCTATATGTTAATTTATTGACTTTACTGTGCTTAGGCTGTCAATGACCTGTGTCTGCACAAGATGGGTGGAAGTTTATACCAACGGATTGAAAAAGAGTGTGAGGCACACATAGTTGCAGTATTGCAGTCCTTAGTTGGCCAAAGTGAAGATCTTGTTGTTTTTCTATCACTTGTTGAGAGGTGCTGGCAGGACTTCTGTGATCAGATGTTGATGATCCGTGGTATAGCGTTGTTTCTAGATAGAACATATGTGAAACAAACCCCAAATGGGCATTCATTGTGGGATATGGGTTTGCAGCTTTTTCGCAAACATCTTTGTCTAGCTTCAGAAGTAGAACACAAAATTGTCTTTGGGCTCCTTCAGATGATTGAGAGTGAAAGGTAACTTAAAATAGTTCCTGGTTGAATTTTATGATTGGCAGTTTTTCCTTGTCTCAATTTTTTTTTGATATTAGATAACTGTATTCGCACCAGAAAACCTATCAGGTGAAAACTGATGGGGTGGGATGTATAACCCCAAGGGGTATCATCAAGACCCAAATCTAGACAGGAAACTTTACGATTGTCCTATGAAAACAACTAAACTATCTATCTCCCCCACTATATCAAAAGACATAGAGCCTCATGCCCAGCTTATCTCTTTGAGAACTAGCTTCCGTCATATAAGCTCACATGTTGCTAAAAGAATTGCTAAGTATTCTGCCTCTACACTTGACCTAGCCACTACATCTTTCCCTTTTCTTTTCCAAGAGTAGATTTTCTTCAATTAAAACTCTGTTTTGAAGTGGACCGTATATTAGGAGAAGATCCTTCTAAATCTGCATCAAAATATGCCGTAGTGCTTGCATGTCCCCTATCCTCGTGTAATAGACCTACTCCAGACGAGTCTGTAATATACCTTTAGAATTCAAGTAGCTGCATTCTAATGATTGTCATGGGGAGCTTGGAGAAATTGGCTGACCACATTGACAACACATGAGATGTTGGTTGTGATTGTAAGATAACTGAGTTTAACATTTGGATTCATAGGAGTATCAATTTGTTCATATCCAACATACTGGTTTCTTCCCTTATATTAAAGGCATACTTCCTTTCTGCAATGGCAACCCCACTACTAGATTTTACCAATTCAATCCCAAGGAGTACTTCAGGTTACCCAAGTCTTTTGTTTGAAAGTGACTGTCAAGATGCTGCTTAAGTTGGGTAATGTAACAGTGATCATTACTTGTTATAACAATGTTGTTAACATAAACAACCAAAATACGGTTTTTTTTTGGACAAAGGTAACTGGTTTGTATATAAATCTTCAGCACTAAAGGCTGAGATCCCAAATTTACACCATGGAGCTACATACAGTTGAGTATACTCGATAAATCTTAGAAAAGAACTAGATCCTTCTTCATCTTACAAAGAACCTAGAATATCTGTATTAGCTGTGGGTTCATCTACATACTCAGAACTGCACCAATAGCAAAAAGTGATAATGCAGTTTATTTTAATCCTATGTAAAGGACTACTAATTCTCTCATTGCATCTCAAATTTCTCTCTTTCCATATGGTCTACCAATTAACTGCTGGGACAATTCTCCATCTGTTTTTGTCTGTACTGCCACTACCTTCATTATTCCAGCTTTCTATAGCCTGACTTGTCCTTTCTGGCACGGTCCAACTTATGCCTCTGTAGCTGGTAAACAAGTTCCAAAGTTGCCGTTAATACTTAGGATAAGGTACAAGTACCCCCTAGACAATGACCGAAATCTCAAAGACACACCATAACTAAACTAAGGTCCTATTACCCCTTGAACTCATTTTTTTTTTCTTTTTTTTGTAATTTTATTCACCTTTTGGCTTACGTGGCACACTCCGTGACTCTACGTAGTTGAGGCGCGTGGGAGATGTTTGGATGCCATGTAAGCCAAAAAGGTGTACAAAATTACAAAAAAAAATGGGTTTGGGG
>NW_006239075.1:164154-178436 GCF_000226075.1 Solanum tuberosum | reverse complement strand
AAAAAAGTGTTAAAAAATAAAAAAAAAAAAGGGGTTTGGGGGGGGGGGGTGATAGGACCTTAGTTTAGTTAAGGTGTATCTCTGGGATTTTGGTCATAGTCTAGGGGGGTACTTGTGCCTTATCCCTTATACTTCGTTAGAAAAATGTTTATAAATCATAAAATGATTAGCCTCACTTCAAGATATGCCAAATTGTTGGACAACGGTGGTAAACTGCCAAATCATTCCCTCGGTGATTGCTCAAAGCCACGAAGAGATCGGCATAGTCAACATTTTATCCTAGACACCCCTGAGATAAAGATAAAGAGACGAATTGATGCAATCTTGGACCATGGATATGAATGTATCCCTTGCCCACTAGATTAGCTTTAAGAAGAGCAACCTTGCCCTCAGGATCACATCTTAACAGTAAACACCCAACAACACTCCACTGTTTATTTGCTCTGTGATGAAAAGCTATCTTACAAAGAGCCATTATCATGAAGAGCCGTTGTTTCCTCAATTATAGCCTGATGCCAATTGATTAGAGTCTTAGACTGTCTGTCGGTAAGATGGTTGGTTGGATATGACCTCACTTGCTGGTTGGTGTTATGGCGACGAAGTGCTCTGCTGAGGTGTGATGTTCACAGGTTTCTTTCAGTGATGGGACACTTATTCTGTTGAGGTCGCCATTGGATGGGCTTCGAATATAAGTGAGAGGTGATGGTCAGGGCTCGACTACAAGTTGATAATTGAAGAACCAAATCTTTTCTTCACAGATTTTAGATTTATTGATTATTTTTTAGACTCTGAAAGGAGAAGTGTAGAGAATTAAGATAAGAAGAGCTTCTGAGAGTGAATGACTTGATTAGGTATCTAAATAGCGTTTACAGGAAATCTAGTAAAGGAAAACATATAATTACAACCCTCCATATTTACTGAACAATTTTTGGAGTTTACCTTGTCTTAGATTGACTCACTGTAAAGGGATTCCTGTTTTTTTTCTAAAAAAAAAAATTCAGTGTCTTTTGTCAGTTTCTCTTTCATTGTAAGTTGTAACTATTTATCTTCTTGATGCCCTTTTGTGAATGAAATACCTTATCTATAAAAAAAACACTATTTTTTTTAAAAACACCGCAAGCACTCTTTAGTGGGGTCCACAATAGATCATGTTAATGCATTTAAATGCCAACTCCTATAAGAATATCTTATTACGGGTAATATGAAAATATAAATATTTAGTGTTTTAAGATGTAACGTGTACCAATAGTACCAATTTTTTTATTTTTTTAAAAAAGATGTTATGTGTACCAAGATTTTTTGGAACCAACAATAAAGGGAAGAGCACCAAATAAATTGGGACAAACGGAATACTTTTTTATTATTGCAACATTGTTATGGACGTCGGGTCTAACTCAACCCCAAAAGCTAGCTCAAGGGTGAGAATTGCCCAAGACCATATAAAGTGATCAATTTATCCTCATCCCACAGATGTGAGATTCAACACCCCCGTCACGCCTAGGGCTAAACATCTGGGGCAGGGAAATTTGATATAGGGGCCCAACATCGGTATATCATGAAGTGGGATTAGCCTGACTCTCTGATACCATGTTATGGACCTTGGGTCTAACTCAACCCCAAAAGCTAGCTCAAGAGGCGAGGACTCTTCCCAAGACCGCATGAAGAGATCAATCTCTCCTCTTCCCATGGATGTTGGACTCAACAAACATTTTAATGCTTAATTAGTAAAGTGAGGTCTTCAAGTTTCTTCCTTTGTTTATTTTCTTTGTTCATTCTGGTGTAATTCTTCCAGATTAGGTGAGGCAGTTGATAGAACTCTTCTTAACCATCTTTTGAAGATGTTCACTGCCTTAGGAATTTACGCAGAGAGCTTTGAGAAGCCATTTGTTGAGCGCACTTCTGAGTTTTATGCTGCTGAAGGTGTCAAATACATGCAACAGTCAGATGTTCCAGATTACTTGAAGCATGTAGAGGTGTGCTTTCTCTGCTTCCTTTTTCCCTATCTTTTTGTTTGGCCTATCTTTTCTTCCTTATGGTAAGTATAATTCATTCAAACCAAAGAACTGAACTTATTGTTTTCATAGTCAAATGAATTATTGTCTGACCATGTTTTTTGTTCACATGGATCTTCAAAACATTTTATTTGTACATTGAAATCTTTGGTTGGTTTCTCAAATCTACAAATGTGTTTCCAAAAAAAATTCTATTTGTGGAATCAAACTGTAGTTGGTCAATTTAACCTCCATTAACCAACCAGGTTATCTTTTTCTCATATAGATGGCATATATTATTAGTTTAAGCTATTGTTATGCACTCGTGCCTTTTGATTTTGCGATGATCAAGTACCTGACTGGTCCTTTTTCGCCTTGCAGGTAAGGTTGCATGAAGAACATGATAGGTGTTTACACTACCTGGATGCAAGTACAAGAAAACCACTAATAGCAACTACAGAGAGGCAACTTTTAGAACGTCATATTTCTGCAATACTTGACAAGGTATTTATGCTGAGGTAACTGTAACAACTATAGAGTCAAGTAGGGGGATGCGGACAAAGTATTCTTATGGGAGGCCTGTAAAGAAAATTAAGTTTTAGATGAGTTCCAATGATGCATCAGCTTCAAAGTGAACAATGTAGATAAAGTTCTTGGAAACATTAACGGCGTGATGTTACTTTAACTTTATAAGAAAAAAAAACATTAACGGCGTGATGTTAATTTCTTTTTCAAAAAAAAAAAACATTAACGGCGTGAAACAATTTATCCCCGGTGATATTAAACGTATAAATCCAGAAGGCATGGTAGGTAGCATAGGTGTGAAACAAAGAGAGGACAAGCACAATAGGATGAGGTTAAGAAGGAATTCACATGATTGAGATGTTGTAGAATTCCAGTATTTCCTTTATAGGCCAAAGATATCATGGACATGTCAGGATTCCTGGAAATAAAATGGATAGAAAAACGAGATGTTTTTAGTTAGGTCATTTTATTATGGTATATTGAAAATTATTTTATTGCACAAAATTGATGAAAGGGGAGTCAACATTTTCCTATTGTTCAGTATGTATTCCTAGAGCACTTATTTCCCTTGACTAGTATAAGTGAAGCAATCTTCATAACTGAGGAATTGAGAGGGAGAAGAAAAACATTGTTGGTGTGCAACAGTAAGAGCTGTTTTCATGTGACCAAGTCATAGATTCAAGCTGTGGAAATAGTTTTTTGTAGAAATGCAAGGTAATGCTGTGTACAATAGACTCCATGTTGTCCGGTCCTTCCCAGGTCATAGCAAATAGCGAGAGTTTAGTTCATTGAGCTTCCCTTTTTTAGTGTGTAAAAATTAGGTGAAGATATGGGCCACTTACTTCTGCATTGCAGACTAGCACACCGTCTATGTGACATCACACTGAATGAATTTCATATACAATTGGCCATGCCTGCCACTGTTTAAGTGAAGTATGGCTATTTAGCAATGGATTCAGAAGGAATAAAGGAGAAGCATGGTGTGAGAAGTAGTCCCTTTAGCACCCATGTGAGAATAATGGAGGTAAAGTAATAGGAGTGTCGTTGAAAGGAAGGAAAACTCTTTCATACAAATAAGGTGGGCATTCTATCTCCTTTTTGGGTGCAATTATGAGATTGTGGATAGCATATATAAGTTGAGATCAAAGACACCCATTTTTTGTTTAGATTCTTTACTTTGTCTATATCACTTGTATAGTAGGGACTTCCTCCACATATTAATGAAGTTATTACTTTACAAGAAGAAACTTTTGTGTTCCCCATGTAGTTATGGGCTGCTGCTGCAATCTGTATGCTTCTTCTTAATTGTGTTTTTCATCTCCAGGGTTTCATGATGCTGATGGACGGAAAGCGTATTGAGGATCTTCGAAGAATGTATTCACTATTCCCTAGGGTAGAGGCGCTTGAATCATTGAAGCAAACTCTTAGCTTGTACATCCGAAAAAATGGGAAAAGCATTGTGCATGACGATGAAAAAGATAAAGATATGGTATCTAGCCTGTTAGAGTTTAAGGCATCCGTTGATACTATATGGGAAGAAAGTTTTTCTAAAAATGAAGCATTTGGCAACACTATCAAGGATGCGTTTGGACATCTCATAAATGTCTGTGAGGTACAGTTGTTCAGTTGGTAACACCTGCCTTGTTATATAGCTTTCCAACAACTAGCTCTATCCTTCACATATCTGTATTCATGATTATCTCATGCATTCTGTATATTAGCACTGTCAGTGTCACTTAGCGAGCTGCTGTCTAAAGGAATTTAAGTACTCCTGTTATTTGAAGTGAATGACCAATTATATTGATACCACACCAAAACAACTGAATGGAATATTTAACTGATCCATTCCAGATCGACTGAGTAGGTAGTGAAGTTGTAATGACTTAGGTGTTTGCTCAATTTTATTTACTCTGTGGAATACCTTAAATACATCCCAATGTCTGTAAGATTTTGGCAGTATGTCTTTTTTCCCAAAAATGAACTAAAGAAAGAATGAAAGAATTAGGCACTATATTTGTATCACCTCACTGAAATAAGGCCTCATTTACCCTTTCTTTTTCATTCTGATTTGTTGTTTCTGGAGTTGGCCGGGTTACTATGGGAATGGAGAGAATATAGACTTAATGCATTATTTATGAGAATGATTTATCTCATGTGAAAAGGGTTGCTTGTATCATTGGGTTTTCCTTTCTCTCAGCCCATGTTTTAAATGAAGTACACGTGCTAGGACACTGCTATTGACTGCGTGTTCATTCCCTCATCTCTTTTCACGTGTTAAATGAAGCATACTGATCATGCCAATGGTTGCTAGAATAGAGTTCTTGTATAATATCACTCCTACAAGTGGGTCCAAAGAAACCAAAGCTGTCGATGGTTTTTAGGAAAAAACAGAGTCTTTTCTTCTTTATTCATATCTGTGCAAATCAATCAATCCATGCAAATAGGTGCACTGTTCCAGTTCCTGAGCTGCTGCATGCAACCTGCTGTACCAGGCATATCTTAATGTGCTATCGACAGATTCTCTCGCTCTTTTAACATATGGCATAAAACTTGAAAATACCTGAACCTGCATCTTACAAATTATCTAGAATTCTCGCTTTAGCCTATAGGACATGTCTACCATCTGGACAGAGCATCTTAACTAGGTCACATCTTTAAAACCATGCTTGCGATATCGTAGTCCAGTAAGTTGGTTGTTCAACTTGCTTGTTCGATAAGATCTGCTATACGGGATTGTGGTAAATAGTAAGCATGTTAGATGCTCTGATCTACTTTAATAGATCTGCCATTCTGGGCAGTTTGTATCCTTTTCATACTTCTTCCCCCCCTTGTAAATAGTGTCTTCCTGGACCCTTTCTTTATTTTTGGTCGAGGGGCAGATTACTGTTGATGGTTATTTTTTGTTATACAAAATACATTCTGGTACACCAAAGTGCAGTATTTGCTCAATTAATTCACAAAATTCATTGGATTATTTTGCTATTTACAGAATCGGCCTGCCGAGCTGATTGCTAAATTTCTGGACGAGAAGCTTCGTGCTGGAAATAAGGGTACTTCGGAAGAGGAATTGGAGGGTATACTTGATAAAGTCTTGGTTCTGTTCAGGTTTATACAGGTAAGAGGATACAATGAGCAGTAATTGAAGAGAACTTAAGGAATCTGTAGCCGGATTAGCCTGTTTATATTGGACAGGATTTGATACTTCCTGTATATTGCATATGTGAGATATTGCTTAGTGTGTGCTATCATCTTTATGTAGGGTAAGGATGTATTTGAGGCATTCTACAAGAAAGATCTAGCAAAGAGATTATTGTTGGGAAAGAGCGCCTCAATAGATGCAGAGAAGTCCATGATCTCTAAGGTCATGTCTCTTATGTGTAACTTCTGCTCTTTCTTACTTGGTTTTTATTGCTGTATACTGAGCCTTTTCATTATGGTGCAGTTGAAGACTGAATGTGGTAGTCAATTCACTAACAAATTGGAAGGAATGTTCAAGGTATGGAAGGATATATGCATCTCCCGTCATGTTTTTCGAGGTTGAAATATTAGTGGATCAGGGGAAATAATTTCCGTTCCTGGTTTCTGCTCTGCCGAAAAGTGGTTTTCATTGAGCATCAGATAAAAGTCCATCTATCTTGGGTTCTCAACTGACAGATCTCTACTAGAATGTGAACATCTCATCTTGGCTTTAAATACATCAGGTTCAGAATAACCTTTTTTTTCTTGAACTAGAATAGATATTGTTATAAAAGCGTGGTAAACTGAGTTCTGTGTACTAATGTAACTGGAAGGGTTAGACTGGTTACCCCATAGTTTACCAGAATAAATGTATCCTATAGGCTCTAACTGGTTTTATTATACCTATTCTAGAGGTCTAAAGTGTCCTTTGATATTGGATAATAAATTTGGTATTTTTCTAGATTTCATGTGGACTTGCCTGTTTTTAATCAGTGACTTTGTTGTTTTAATCTTCGAACCCATTATCCAGGATATTGAATTGTCAAAAGAGATAAATGAATCCTTTAAGCAATCTTCTCAAGCCAGGAAAAAACTCCCAACAGGAATTGAGATGAGTGTTCATGTATTAACCACAGGGTAAGTTGCTTATCCCACTAACCATTACTTTTTCAAGCTGAAAAACTTTTCTCTTTCTTTGTTTTGCATTTTGATTGAATTTAAAACTCATTTATACTGTTTGACATGCAGGTACTGGCCAACATATCCGCCCATGGATGTTCGGCTCCCCCATGAACTCAATATCTATCAGGTTTTGTGCCAATTTTACTTTCCATTTAGGTCATCTTCGCGCCTTGAGTTATGTTTGTGTAAGCTACACATGCCCTTATACTTGGATCTGTACTGCAGGATATTTTCAAGGAATTCTACTTGAGCAAATACAGCGGTAGGCGGTTGATGTGGCAAAATTCTTTGGGACACTGTGTTCTAAAAGCAGAGTTTCCCAAAGGCAAAAAGGAGCTGGCAGTGTCTCTGTTTCAGGTTTGTTTGCTCTTTCACTGAATGTATCAGAGATACTTATCCTCCTTCTAGCCAACTCTATCACATATGCAACAGATGTCTAAATCGTCTGCTGTTTTTTTGCCTATCTGTTCTTTCTGCAGGCTGTTGTTTTAATGCTTTTTAATGATGCGGAAAAGCTTAGCTTTCTTGATATGAGGGAAGCAACTCGAATTGAGGATAAAGAGCTCAGGAGAACTTTACAGTCTCTTGCATGTGGTAAAGTTCGTGTTCTCCAGAAGGTGGGTGGTCATTACTAGGTAGAGATTGTTACCTACTTCATCTCATCACCCCAAAATTAATAAGACGTATTTAGTTTTGGAAGGCCCATTTCCCAGCTTTTGAAGATTGATTGGACTTCGATTGATTGGTGCATTGGAAACAAAACTAAGATAGTTACTCCATTCCAAAGTGAATAACATGGTTTGGACCGGGAGATTCAAACAGGCTATTATTTTACTTGAATTCAACTTTGATACATTTTGAAAAATAAACTTTGTCGCAATCAGAAAGTTTACTGAAGTACTATAAAATGATATTTTTAGGAGGTAGCAAGTAACTGGTGGAAGTAGTCGAGGTACGCGCAAGCTGGCCCAGACACCACCGCATAAACAAAAAAGAAGCTATATTCAAATAAGTTGTCATGAAATAGGACGTAGTGAATAGAAACTACGTGAAAGGTATTACAATAGACAAGACAGCAATATAATTTGAGTGTTTCTTAGTGGACAATTTTGTTGAATTTTTGAGAAGAAGAATAAAATGATTACCCATTTTGAAATATACAACGACAACAACAACATACCCAATAAAATATTGAAAATATACTATCTCTTATAATGAATGTTGTTCTGGTTTCAACCTTTAGCTGCTGAAAAAAATAAGTTGTTTTACAGATTCCAAAAGGAAGAGATGTGGAAGACGACGATACCTTTGTGTTCAATGATCAATTTACTACTCCACTCTATCGGATAAAGGTACTTTGAGAATATTAATGCTTCAACTTCTAAGAAAGAGAAGAACAATGTGAGGTTGTTTCAAATGATACTGACATGTTTCTTAAGTTAAAGTTTGATTGGTATAATGGGATTATTGGATTGCTATTATGCATAGATATATAAATGGTAATCCTTTATCCATGTGTACAGGTAAATGCCATTCAGATGAAGGAAACAGTTGAGGAGAACACAAACACCACAGAAAGAGTATTCCAGGACCGGCAATACCAGGTTTTCTTTCCTATTTACTCCCCTCTGCTCTTGTATGTTCGGTTGAACTTTCTGTAACCTGTTTTACCTGATAAAAAGTTTGTCTTCTCTTAATTGGAGTGCTTCACAACTTTGTGTAATAACTAATTTGAAGTTGTTGATTGATATCTTTTTGCTTTTTTTTCCTGCTCTAATTTCCTGTTGGTAATCAACATTTCTGCTTCCTACAAGGCCATAGATAGTCAGGGAAAAAAATCAGATTCCTTGCCTGGTCTTGGGCTGAAATCACTCTAGAAAATGATATTTTCTTTTAACATATAGGTTCTCGATATCAAGGGAAAATTTCAGACTAATCCTCTTCTTTGCTGTTGACATAATCTAGTCTTCTGTCTCCACTTCGGCAGGTTGATGCTGCTATCGTTAGGATAATGAAGACCAGAAAAGTGCTGAGTCATACCCTTTTGATAACTGAACTCTTTCAGCAGGTAAAGTTATTTCTTAACTTAATGTATCACAGATAATTTTTGAATCTTGTTTTGGGGAAATGGATCTGGTGCAAGCTCTGAAGATGCATGAACTCCACACTAGACTTCTAATTAAAACCTATCAGTTGTCCATATGGGTGTCTTGCCTTCCAATTGACACAGGTGATTGCATTTAGTACCAGTACAAATAGTACTGTCTCAAGTTCCTTCTTGACAAACTTCAATAAAGCTTTCAATGAATTTAAGTACATTTTGGAATCATTCAAGTGTTATCAGGATACACCTCTATCATGTTCTCAAAAGTTTGTTGTGGTTTTTGAAGGCAAATAATTTATCAAAAAAGCATAATAGTAATATGATGTTGAGGAGAAAACCTTCTATTTGGGGCAGAAATGAAGAACAGAATATCACTAGAAATATTAGGCTGGGATCCTACACCATGAAAAGGCTACTGCTCTTTGACTTGCAAAGTAGTAAATACCGTCATTGCAGTTGAGTAGACAAATTATAAATTTCTTGAAAATGTACAACACTAATACTTAAGAGGAGAAACAAAGAGACCAAAACAGTTGATTGTCTTGCTGAAGTTCTGATTACTTTTCTCTATCAGGGTGTGCTATTTAACCCTCCATTTTGTTCCATTTATTATAAATGTTGAAATCATAAACTCTGGATCCAATTGATTGTAGCTGGCTTTTGTATACCAGCACTAAAGATTGGACAGAGAGAAGATATAGAATTGTTGTCAATTGGCCTCAGTGGTTGATGATAATGCGAAATTCTAGACTATTTGATTAAGATGGAATTCCAATTCATGTACACTTCAAACAGCAATCATCTATGAATGCCACACACACACCGGTTGAGGCTCTGCTAGTTGATGTGTCAAATTTGTGATTTTCATAACTGAGCAAATCTTGTGGGACAAATGCATTCCTTGCCACATTCTGATTTTGAAATGTTGGTAACTGTGGAGAATATATTTTAAGTATTAACATTTAAGTGTATTTTGGCTCCTCAGCAGTGCTTTAGAAACGAGCTACTCAGATGCAATTACTATAATATGATGGTATAGACATAGTTTGGTTATGAGAATTCTGATCAATCAGAATTTCCTAGTAATAATGCTTTGACATTCAAGAAAAGGATACCATGGTTTTTCCACCCCTGACTCTGTTACATATTTGTGATGCAGCTTAAATTTCCTGTAAAACCAGCTGACTTGAAGAAAAGGATTGAAAGTCTCATAGAAAGGGAGTATCTGGAACGAGACAAGAACAATCCTCAAGTTTACAACTATCTTGCCTAGAATGTTCATGGCATAAATTTTTTCTTGTAAATGACTCGAGATGACTTCCATTCTCAGATTCAACTGTAAAGTTAGCCTTTATTTCATATAGATATATGTACTCTTTTGAAAAACATGAACAAGTGCATCTTTCAATAGAATGCTCAAAAAGAATGTGCATTATGGCCAAATTGTTTGTCTTGCAGGTTTCTATTCCGATCCTACCTTTTTTGTTGGTTAATACAATTATACTGGGATCGAAAACATGAGATTTTTGGCTACGCCCTATCTGATTACTGTTACATTGCTTAGTCTTTCTTTCACAAGTAGTTCCTAGGATGTCTTCCCAAACCAGGTTAGCTGCATACACTGAAGGAACTAAAAAAAAAAAAGCTGGTGTTTTTAAAAAGTTTCTTCTTTATTCCTTTCTTGGCTAGAGCATCTGCCACCTTATTCTGCTCTCTATAGCTAACCTATGGACCTCCCAACCTTCCTATCAGCAATCTACATTCATTATATTTGAGGTTTCCATTATCATGCATTGTGATAACCTCTAGCTTAGAGCTAAGGGAACAACGAGTGGAGGCAAAATCTTGTGGATAGAATACGCATATAACTCAGTTGGTAGAGCAACTCATTTACACACACCAACGTTTTTCAATCATACAATCAGAAAAAATGTTTTTGTTAGCTCAATTGAGATGTCTTACTCCATAACTTGGAGGGAACCATTGCCTGACAAATGGTTGGAGGTGCAAAATAGACCCCATTATTGATTGAGATCTTGATAAGGTTAATGAATACCCACTCTATTCTGTCTGATTTTAATGTTCACCTTTGTACCAGTTAAGTGAATACAACACCAATATTTAAAAAATCTTTCATATGTTTAATCGACTAGTTAAAGAATGACGGTTTGGAAGAAGGTAACTAACCTAATTAGAAATTCTGATTCATTCAAAAACATTACATTTACGAATCAAACAACTTCAAAGCCAATATCCGAATTTCTCAACAAACTGTGTCATTCTCCTCTTATAATTATACATAAATAAAAAAAAAAAACTACTAAAAAGAACATATTACAATAGAGGAAAAGGCCAACACCCAAAACACAAAAGCATCTATAGTTCGATTTCCCCTTGTAAAGGGGGGCAATACAATCAAGCAAAGTAGGAAAGAAAATAGGTAATGATCAGACAATTTTGACGGGAGTAGAAGAATCAGAACCCAGATCGGAGTCTTGAGGTGCGTTTGCAGTTAAGGGTGCCCGGATACTGTCTTCATCATCTGGGTCATAGTCAGGATTGAGATTCTGATCAATGGCTTCTCGACCCTTTTCAAGACAAGGCTTACAAGCCATCTCTATGGTGATCCAACCAAGAATTACGCCTGCAATTGCTATCAATGCCGTTGTTAATGCCCCCATTGCACTGTGACCCCTCAATTTCTCTCTGATATTTGAGATTTGACAAGTGAAGAAGAAGAGTTCACCAGTAAGAGCAACTCACGCAAAGTATTTCTTAGGTCCAGATCCAGAATGGGTCTTTGTTGGCATTTATTTGTTCTGATTTCTTATCATAAATAGATTTTTCATTTAGAAAAATGTTTTAATATTTTAATTAGTCCTTTTCTTGTAGGAAATGTTTAGGATTCTATAAATATAGGTTGTTCCTTCTAACTTAATTAGTATTCACAATGTAGTCCTAAGGTTTTGAGAGTTGCGGTTATGGGGGAGCATTTTGTGTACCTCCTTGTATTCCGAGTGAATTGGTTGAGGTTGTTTCTCTCTATATTTTATACTCTCATATTTATAGTGGATTGCTCATCTCCTTTGTGGACGTAGGTCGATTGACCGAATCACATTAAATCTGTCTCTTTTGGTATATTTCTCGTTTGTCTTCTTACTCATGGTCTTTCAAGGTTTGTTTTGCTAGCTTCCGCATTGTACCTGCTTATTTTCGGTCCTAACAAGTAATATCAGAACACATGGTTCAATGATCCAATGATTGAACAAGAGTGAAGACAAGTTCAAGTGGTTTCACATCAATTTGCAACAAACTTGATGATAATGAAGATTTTTTGTCCAGCTACACGTGGAGAAGAGATTTAAATCATATTTTCAACATTCTTGTTGCTGCATTTTTGAAAATAAAAATAAAATATTTTAAAACCATTTTTAACCCATATATTTTAAACCTTATTTTTAACCATGGCAAATAATAGTGATGAAGATTATGTGAAGAACAAAGATTATCATGCAGTGAAGAAGGCGTATCAAGTTTTGTCAAGAAAATCCAGCCAAAAGGGGAGATTTGTTAGGATTTTTTTGCCCTGATTTTCTTACCTTATTTGAAATTTATTTTTTCCTAAAAGAAAAGACAAAACATTACCATAAATGTTTTTACTTTTGAAAATATATTTTTCTTGTATATTTAGTTTATTCTTTTCTTGGAATAAAAGTTTGAAACTCTATAAATTGAAGACCCCTTTTCTCATATCAAGAACAAAACAAGAGAATCCACAATGTAGTCGTTTAGAGACTTTTGTTTATGGGAGATTTATTCTCTTAACAATTTTAATGTTTTTTTATATTAGTTTTCATATAATAATATTTTGATTTTTAGTATAAGTTTTTGTTATCTGAATTGTCAACCATATGATTCGTAATTGTAAGCTTCCGCATGACGCTTAATCACTTTCAAACCCAACAAGTGGTATCAGAGTCATGGTTCAATGATGGAGCCATGTTAGAGATGGGTGTTCATCTTGGCGGGTGTAGTTCTAGCCGCAACCTTTTTGACAGTAATGAAGATCTTTGTTGGAGAAATTGTTTCAGAGATGTTCTCTGTGTCGAGACGTAGATTTGATGGAGGAGATTATGGAGAAAAGATGCAAGATCCTAAAGATTATGTGAAGAAGGTGGACAAATTTATTTTGTCAAAAATTCAGGCCAAAGGGGTGATTTGTTGACATTTATTTGCCCTGATTTCTTACCATAAATAGGTTTTCCTTTTAGGAAAATGTTTTAATATATTAACTAGTCTTTTTCTTGTAGGAAAGGTTTAAGACTCTATAAATATATGTTTGTTCCTTCTAACTTAATCAGCATTCACAATGTAGTCCTAGGGTTTTGAGAGTTGCGATTATGAGGGAGAATTTTGTGTACCTCCTTGTATTTCGAGTGAATTGGTTGAGGTTGTTCCTCTCTATATTTTGTACTCTCATATTTATAGTGGATTGCTCATCTCCTTTGTGGACGTAGGTCGATTGACCGAACCACGTTAAATTTGTCTCTTTTGGTATATTTCTCGTTTGTCTTCTTACTCATGGTCTTTCGAGGTTTGCTTTGCTAGCTTCCGTATTGCACCTGCTTATTTTCGGTCCTAACACTTTTTTGAAGTGAGTAAATGTGTAGGTTCTTTTTTTTTTCCTATTCGGTGTTTAGTACCCATATTGAAGTTCGATTAAATTTGAATTCGCATTGAAAAGTCTCATATTGGGGGTAAAACACTCACTAACAAAGACGGCTTCGTATCCAAGGAGACTCAAACCCGAAACCACTTGGTTAAGAATGAAGGAGTATTTACCACTCTAAATTTTAATTAGTCTAGATTTTAAAAAGAAAAAAAAAGAGTAAAAAGTTGCCAAATGATAGTCTCAAATTGCTTCAATGATGTTGATGGAGAACGAGGTGAAAATAATGAGGACAAGAAAGCGAGGAAAGAATCCTAAACAAACTCCTATAATGAATTTAGAGTTTAAGTTACCATATAATACTTTTTTGATATTTTTATTTAAATATTAATAATATGCATATTAAAAGAAACAAGTATTTCTAACAATGAGTGGAGTTATTTTCTTGTCCACTATCCGTAGATAGAAGTTATTCTCTTTGAAGAGAATATAAAGATGTAATTTTTATTTATTTTAATCTTGTATCATACAACTCTTTTTTAAGCTAGTGTTTGACCATAGATTTCCAAATATTCTTCGCAAATATTATTTGGGTGAAAATTTGGGTGAAATTTCACCATGTGTTTGGCCATAATATTTGTGAAATATATTTCACGTTTTAGAAAAATATGATTTATACCCATAAGTTTTAAAAACTATCAAAACTAACCATAAGTTTGTATTACAAGTCAACTGGATCTTCATTGCAACAAATAACAAGTAGTTTCCATGCCACTAGAGCAATGTGGTAGTTTGGAGTGAGTGCAACAAGCATTATTTCATATATCGTGAAGTAGACAAAGCACATGACTTT
>NW_006239075.1:138635-163971 GCF_000226075.1 Solanum tuberosum | reverse complement strand
CATAAGTTTGTATTACAAGTCAATTGGATCTTCGTTGCAACAAATAACAAGTAGTTTCCATGCCACTAGAGCAATGTGGTAGTTTGGAGTGAGTGCAACAAGCATTATTTCATATATCGTGAAGTAGACAAAGCACATGACTTTGTTACCTTGAGCCGATTGTTCATCATTTTCATCAACAACCATATTATCACTTTCATATTCACTGAATATTTCATCACTACTTTGGTGTTCACGTAAAAAATTATGTAATACAACGCAAACAACTACTATAGAGGGTGTTTTTGTAAAAGATAAAAGTTTGGTTTAAAATTTCAATTTTCAAAAGATCCCAAATAATGAGATTTGACCCAAATACTAGAAAAAACTAGTATTTGGGAATTTGGGATATTTGCCAAAAATATTTGCCAAATAATGGCAAATTGTATGGACAAACACTATTTGCCAAATTTTTCCCCAAATATTATTTGGGAAATCTATGGCCAAACGGGCCCTAAGAGATGGGAACAATCCCGGCGAAAGCCTCATATAGTCTGAGATAATGAGATTAATATTACAAGTTATGATACACAATAATCTGCTGTAAATCATAATCAACTACATAGATCATCCAGTTAAGCCCTCATTTAAGTTCAAAATTTTCACAGAATTTTAAAAAAATATTGTCATGGAATTATTTCTCTTTCTTCTTCTTGAGCGTCTCGATCGGAGAGCATGAAAATAAAATTTACAAGTGATCATTAAGGCGATCTCCAATCAAATTTATCAGACTCCACTTGGGGCAATCACTTGGTTTGTTTAGTGGAAGGCCCTCTGAATACTCGGATGTTCCTAGTTAGGTTTGTGTCACTTTTTAGCAAATATTTCATTCGTTTTAATTTGTTTGACATATTTTGACTTAGCATGAGGTTTTAAAAAATAAAAAAGACTTTAGAAATTTATGATCTAAAATTAAACATATGTCAAATATACCAAAATGTTTATGATCTTAAACATGTCATAAAATGGAAAATTAAAACTAAAAAATTGTTAAAAAAAATTTAAACAGATTAAAAAAGAAGTGCATGTCCATGCAGATAGACAATAATTGTCATAAAATTTCTTGCTTTTGCAAATCTATAGAGTTTTTATGCTTAAACAAATACGATACTTCAATGCGCCATAATTCGTGCCTATGTTCTTGTGATAAGTTTCACACTGCTAATAATTTTTTACTAATAAACTCCAAATTATTTGTCTTTATTTCTGTGGATTCTCCTATGAATTATTATTCAATTCAGTTATATTACTAACCTATTTAGCCGAATCATGATTAACAACTAAATAATTACTGATTAATCTAACCACGCAACAACGTAAAAAAATTAAATTAATTATTAGAGCAAATAACAAGTAGACAAATGACACAACTCTCTCCCCTTCATTTTCACGTCTTAAATATCTGTCGTTTTAACTTTTTACACGTCTATTAAAAAATCAAACGATAATTAAAATGAAACGGAGGGAGTATCGATCATATCATTATCCATATATACCCATCATCACAATATTAATCAAAACCTGAAATTTTCAACAGTATATGATTGACATGTTTTTCACAAGTAAAGACGTGTCATGACTTGGCTGCCACGTAAGGGTAAATTTAGCTGCTGATTGGGCCCATGAAGGGAGTTATAAGCGTACATTTGTAAGGCAGGGAGTTAAAAAATTAGTGCAATGTTTGGGCGAAAAAACGGAAAAGGGTCCACAAACACAATGATATGCATAATTTTGAGATGATTTTTGTACGTAGAGAGGGGAATTACTTACAAGGTTTTGGATTTATGATATCACTTGTGAAAATAACATCCATCTATCATATCAAATTGCAATCATAATTTAATCAAACAAATATAAACAAGGTATCTGATATACTCTTTTTATTTTAATTTATTTATCCTATTTTAATTTGTTACAGAGTTTTATAAAAAAGTAAGAAAAACTTTTGAATCTTATGGTAATATGTATCAAAATGTTCTTTAATGTTATGGTCTTAAATATACCGTGTGAATAGTTGGAACTAATAAAGAGTAAATAGTGTCTAAAGAGGGAATGGTAGTTTATTTTCATGAAATGGATTAAAAAGAGAAGTAAAACAAATAAATTGAAACGGGCGGAGTATTTTCTTCTGTAAATTAAAGCATGCAATATAGTGTGAAGAGTGTCATGCATTCATTTGGTTTTGTGAGATGGCTTATGCAATTATATTTATTATAATAAAACTTAAGAAAATACGGGAAAAAGAACTTTATTTGTTGATAAGGCTTCCAATGTATGATGTGTTTTAATTAATTAATTAGTGTGGTAAACTCAATCATATGTGTGTATTAGTGTATAGTCATTTTCTCTCTTTTGCATGAATATCTTTCTTCTGCTGGGGTAGGGGTGTTGGAAAACTATATGCATAGCGGAAGCATATCAGAATCATACAACTTACATGAATAATAGACAATACATTGTTTATGCTAGAACAAGTATAATCATGTTAGAGCATATAAACTTTCTGAAATTAATTTCAGAATTACCTCTTGAAGTGTGAGCAGATACCTACAAGTGAATCCACAAGCTAGTCGACAAGCTAGAACATTATATTCAAGCAAATCCACAAGCTAGTCCACAAACTGGACCACAGTTTTGCGGTCTTCTACATTGATCCCAAGTTCACTTCCGAACTCACTCAATACTTGAGTGGGCAAGTATTTTATAGAAAAGTTTTCTTCTTTCAATAGTTAGAAAAATCCCTATTTATAGAGATTTCTTCCTAGTCCAAGGAGAATGAATATCATGTCTTTCCTTAGAATAGAAAAAGACATGTACATCTCTCTTTCCTTAGAATAGAAAAAGTCACGTCCTTCTACCTTTCTTTAGAATGGAAAAAGTGATATATTTCTCTCTTGCCTTAGAATAGACTCTGAGTTCTAGTTAAATATGGACACGGTAGGGACCACAAAATTAATTATTGAGGCTTCCTATTATGGAAATAATTTCAAATAATTAATTTGAATTATCTTGTCATAATAAATTACAAATCATTCTACTAGAAATTCGTAATTGCACTCCTCTATTTATATTTCGAAACTCCCCATTAAACACATATGTAATTCCCCATGTTAAGATTACAGATACTAATCAATAAATTAAATTACTGACGAACTTAATTCAATGATCAATTTCCTTTAGATCACTGCTTAACTTATTTCAAGTGCTGGATTCATAAATCCACTTGTAAGGTTTGACACGATGAAAACTTTTAAGCTTCTCAAAAAGACATATCATCAATCTCTATATCGAGACATGGATTCCGTCAACTAACTTATTATTTCACCAATATATATATATTATCATCATCCAATCTACCAGGTATATTAACCCATCTTAGAATCTCACATTTTAATAAATCAAAATGACAATTAACATATACAGATCATAATAGTTATATCAGGATTAATAATATAAGTACATTTAATAATTTAGAGAATATGCTTTTGTCAGTCAGTCTAAAGCAACTATCTCTACTCGGTCTCGTTCAATACATATAAAATGCACTAGCACAAGAAGTTGGAACTATACCATTCCCATAATCAAGATAAACTACATATAATCTTGTGCTACAATCGTACCGATGGCATGTCCAATTCTCATCTTAGATTATGAACAAAAAGCTTTTTACTTGTAAGAACCGATGATTTAATCATCTGTGTATAAGCTTAAACTCTATACACTAAATCATCTACTATAATAAGTAAACAGACATCATAAACGACTATATTATCTATTAAAAATGAATAAATAATTATTCTATAATAAATACTATATCTAAACGCATGGTTAATAGTATATATTCCAACAGGGGGTCCCTAGGGATGTAATTTGATTTAGCATGAAGTTTAAAAAAAGAAAGAATATTTTTCGAGAATAGTGGTCTAAAATAAATCATAAATGTTTGTGTGACTATAAAATTATTTCATTAAAAGTAAAATGAACATTTCAAAATTAAATTGTTACTAAATATAGAAATGTTCCATTTTTTTTTAAACTGACTAAAAATGAAAATAAGTCATATAAATTGAGACAGAATGAGTATCATGTATATTTGAAAACAACTTCTTTATATCTACGAGATAATGATAAGGTCTTTGCATACCCTACCCTCCCCAAATCGCACTTAATGAGATTTCATTGAGTATGTTGTTGGAGTATATATCATGCATATATTTGAGAAGTTAAAAGGCCGGGATCTTAATGGAATTTTTTTTAATTACGAAGGGTTTATACGTAACCATAATAATATCTCAATTATTATCAATCTTAAAATAGTAGTATCTAGATTAATCATGACTCACCAGTCCCTTTCTCTCTTGTATATATTTTTCACTATAAATTCCCTCTTCACTTAGAATCATATCACTTGATCAAAATCTAATAAGTCCCCTCCACCAAACTCAAAAAATACGGCCATGCCTCAACCAAATTTAATAGAAAACCCTATAAAACTTAGCAAATTGAGAAATAATAATATTAATATTCCTCAAAAAAGAAATTCAAGGTTATCTTTTTGGGCCTTTGTTTTTTCAATTTGCATGTATATTTCCATCTTTTATATTTTCAATCTCTCCCCATATACTCTTATTAACACCACAAACTTTTGGTTCTTTATTTCCAACACCCTCATTCTCATCATTGCTATTGATTTTAATTTTGGCTCTAATTTCTCTTCTTCATCATCAATTGATCAAGAATATTACATGAAAATTTGTCAAGAAAAAAGTACTATTACTAGTACTCCATCATTTAATTATTCTCCGTATACTATCGAAAAAAAGGAAATTATTATTCCTCATGAAGAAGAACATATAAAAGACGTAGTTCATGTCGAAAACAACAAACAAGAAGACGAAGAACAAATAATCAACATTATTATTGATTGTAAAAATGAGAAGAAGGGTGAAGTGAAATTCTATCGGAGTAATTCAGAATTAAAAGCAATAATACCGGTGGAGGAAAATGAGAAAATTTTAAAAAGGATTCAAAGGTCAAAATCTGAGAGATATAATGATTTACAAGTAAATGGAGATGAAGAAATTAATGATGAATTTTTAGATATGTCAGTAGAGGAATTGAATAGAAGAGTGGAGGAGTTTATTCAACGATTTAATACACAAATTAGACTCCAAAGAAACCTCCAATAAACTTAATGAGGAGAAATCTATAAGTAGTGTACTTGAGCTATATATATACTTTAGTACTATGTTTTTTTAGTTGTTGTCATTCTCGTCGTCTTGTGTTATGTTATGTTCTGTTTTGTTTTTCCTTCCCTTGTTGAAGGTGTAGTTTTTTTTTTTTACGTTATATTAGATATGAGCTTATAATTTGAAACATATACACAATGAATTCCCTATATATATATGTTACTATTATTTTTGGTTGTTGTGTGTGTTCCATTTTATTTTTCTTGGTAACTAACGAGTGTACGTAAAATCTAAGATTAATTCATAAAATTTATATTTTGAATTTTCGTTGTTATCGTGAGTACAACCTCCTTGTAAGGCGACTAATACGTAGTTCTTATATTACATCTTAACATATGCATCGATTTATATATATTGTTTGCGATTTGCAATTTCAATTCAGACTTACAATTATTATTATTATTATTTATTCTATGTACTATAAATTAATGATGTCTTGTGGCGTTACTTTTGTAACGTGGCTATAAAAGAACACTATAAATTATTGAGATATAAGAGTAACGTAACGTGGCCATAAAAAAATAGCTATTGCAATTAATATTGTTGAGATGCAAATGCAACGTGGAGTGGAAGGGAAAGTATATATTATGTCGAGCAATAATTATTTGAACAACTAAGAAGAATAGTGGACCAGCACACGTTATGTTTCCAACAAGATTTCCATTTTTTTTAAGTTTGAAAAATACGTTTATGATTATAACGGAAGTTGCTATGAAATGTTATTTCAATATTTTTCTAAATTATGATTGATTATGATATATTAATGCATGTTAATTGTAGAGACTTTTTCCAATTTATAGAAGCATCAATGCATTAAACTTACTTATAACTTATAATCGCTCTCTCACCCTACTTTTTTTTTATTTTTCACCCGGTGTACGGAGTCCACATTGGAGCTCCGACTAAATTCGGATCGCGCTCTGCAGGGTCCATTTGGGGGTGGAGCTCCCAACAGAATTTTCTCCATACGTAGGGCTCGAACCCGAGACCTCTGGTTAAGGGTGAAGCACCGTCATCAGTGCGCCACAACCCATGTTGGTTCTCTCACCCTGCTTGAGTTCACTAATTGAGGATCATTATGTAGAGGTCTAATTGTAGGTCACACACTTGATAATTCATTTTCTTAGTTATGAGAATTTGTGTAGTGATTTAATCAACTAAATAAAAAGAGATAAGATTGTGAAATAGTATTAAGAAGCATATATTGGGCTTACTTGTCAAAGAAATTGGTCTTTAGAATACACTTGTTGGGCCTCAATAAGAATTTCAAGTTAGAAAAGGGCCATTTTACAATCAAATCCGTTTGCCAAAATCAGGTTAGAATTTCCACGCAATCAAACCGGTACCCACATTACTAGAAAAATTTCATGTGGTGGGTAAAACGTCCCTAACAAGTGTCATAGGACTTCTGATTAAGTATGACAGAATATTTATCAACAAAATTGATTTCGTATCCAAGAGACTTTTGATTAAGAATTAAGGAGTATTATGCACTCTACTACAACTCTTATTGATCACAATCATGTCATGTTCCCTTGGTAAATCATAAAAGTTAGCAACAAACACTTACGAATGAAATACTTCAACTTCCAATCACTACCTGGCCTACATGTTTTCCATCCCATCCTATTATTTCATGTTAATATAGTGCCTACAACATCGATATTCGCGTTGGATAAGCCTATAAATTGTGGATAAGCTTATTGAAAAGATAGAGATGTTCTTATTAAGAAGTTATCAACTATCATGATTCAAACTTGAAATTTCTTTTTAAAAACAAAGGAATTTCAATTATATTATCACATTATTTGATGGTAATACATGGCCTACATCACCAAAATCCGTGCTGGACTTGGGTAGGCCTAATCACTAAAGGGATATAGAAGCCTTTGGGTACGGCCACTAAAGAAATAGGAGGGAGGTTTGGAAAAGAAAAAAAAAGGTTCAAAATAAGAAGTTGCCGACTATCAGGACTCGACTATCGACCCAAGACCTTTTTTTCTTTTAGGTTATATCTGCATTAAAGTTCAATTATTTTGTATTCGCATTACATAGGATCTTATTTGGGAGGAAACACTTTCTATGAAAGATTTTTCCATACCTAAAAGTTAAAAAACAACTTCATTCACTGCACCACATTCTTAAACCGTCAACCCCATAACCTTTTAATTTTAGAAAGGGATGAAGAATCTTACCGATCTCAATCACATCGTTTATAATTGTAAAATAAGGCCTACATCACCAAATATTCACCACAGGGCTTACAAAGATTGACAAAGTCTCTTATAACGTGTTTGGATAGTGGTTATTTATATATTGTATTATACTATATTATGTTGTGTTATTAATTTAAATATAATATTTAGCTTGATTATTATTAAATTTCACCGTATCATATTATTAAATTCATTATTACGTAATGATCAATTTGATGTGATTAAGTTGATTCTTTTACCTTTCATTTTTATAAATCTTATCATGTACATATTTTATTTTATTTTATATAAGACATTATATGACGATTGGAAAAATTACTCTCTTCGTTCATTTTTATTTGTCCACGATGACGATAGCAATGCCAATACAAGAAGTTACTCCCTCCGTTTAAAAAAGATTGGTCTGGTTTGACTTGGCACGAAGTTTAAGAAATTAAAGAAGACTTTTGAATCTTGTGGTCCTAAATTAAAGTTATGTTAATTGTACAAAATTGCCCCTAATCTTGTGATCTTAAACATGTCACGTGGAAAACAAAAAGTAAAATGTTACCAAAAAAGAAAAGAGGTCATTTTTTTAAAACTGACTAAAAAGGAAAGAAGGTCATTCTTTGTGAAACGGAGGGAGTATGACTTATGACATGAGAAGTTAAATGTAGTAAACCCCTCACACACCCAAAGAGAGACAGAAGAGACCCACACGCAGTTGCATCACAATATAGCAACTACACAGACTGTAAGGATATGAGTGGTATATACAAGCACCGCATTTTTGCTTCTCATCTTCTTTCTCTTCTCCCTTAGATCCCGCCGGTGAGTTTTCAGATCTGACCGGAAACATGATCTACCCGGAACCCATTGACCATTTCGATCGATTACCAGACTCAATTCTTCTATTCATCTTCAACAAGATCGGCGATGTTAAGGCTTTGGGTCGTTGCTCTGTGGTTTCTAGAAGGTTCAATTCACTAGTTCCTGAAGTTGACAACGTTCTTGTTCGCGTTGATTGTGTTATCTCCGATGATGAATCATCTTCTCCGTCTTCTTCTACTGGTTACTCTTCTGATAAGTCCCGGCACCCCATCTCCTCCCTTTTTCGTTTGGTCTTCTCTGGTTTACTCAAACCCTTTCAATCTATAACCCAATTCATTTCCATTTCACCTCGACGTGCTGCCTCTTCTTCCGCTGCTGTCGTTGACGGTGATGATTTTGAGAAGAACTCCGTGACCCATCACTCCCCTACTCAAGTTCTGAGGAACTTTAACGAGATTAAGCTTCTCAGAATCGAATTGCCTAGTGGTGAGCTCGGGATAGATGAGGGGGTGTTGCTGAAATGGAGAGCTGATTTTGGATCGACCCTCGATAATTGTATTATACTTGGTGCATCTTCAGTGATTCAACCTGTAACTAGTACCAGTGGTTGTAGTCTTCCGAATATTGATGGAAATGGGGAAAATGATAATGGGAGCATACCCGATTCGTTTTACACGAATGGGGGTTTGAAGCTGCGGGTGGTGTGGACGATTAGTTCGTTAATTGCAGCTTCCGCAAGGCACTATCTGCTGCAGCCGATAATTGCGGAGCATAAAACTCTGGATAGTTTGGTTTTGACAGATGCAGATGGGCAAGGAGTGTTGTGTATGAACAAAGAGCAACTGGAGGAGCTGAGGGTGAAGCCTCTCTCAGCTTCATCGGCCTCCAAAAGGACTTTGGTTCCGGCATTGAATATGCGGTTGTGGTATGCCGCACATTTGGAATTACCTGATGGAACAGTGCTCAAAGGGGCCACTTTGGTGGCAATTAGGCCGAGTGAGCAGCCCAAGAAAGAGGTAGTTGGGGGAGATGGGAATTGGGTGGCAGCTGCATTCAAGGAGCCTTATGGGACAGCTGCTAGGATGTTGGTGAAAAGAAGGACTTACTGTTTGGAGATGAACTCATTTTGATTATAGAATTAATGCTGTTTGGATAGCGTTGTGGATGCATTTCCTAGGTAACTTAAATCTGAAGCTGCTAGTAATACATTCTTAATTTTCGTCTGATATATATATGTGATTACAACTTACTAGTGTATGTGCTAATGCAAGGAGAGAACTTCTTGAATGACTCTAAAGTTTATATTTGCTATGTTTGAGAGCAGTTTTTGTAATCATTTGGTTTCATCAGAATGTTGCCCCTGATCTTCAGGTTGAGCTCAAAGCATTTTTCTGTTTGATGAGGATAAAGAACTGGAATTTCATATTTAGCTTGCATTTGAAACCTGAACTTGCAGAGCAGCATTTGTACTTCAAGCTCTTATAGATACGCTGTTTTTCTCTTCCGCTGTTTAGGTTCCTTTTTGTGTTGTTTCTCTTTATAAAGGTGGTAATGAATGAGTTCTAATTGGAAATGCATCTCTTGATTAATGTGCTGGTCCATGATTGAGCGTCGAATGATTGTCTGTTAGATCATTCACTAGCAATGCCTTTTGGCTTTGATCTGTTGTCTGTTCATGATTTTGTTAAAATTATACTCCCATGTATATCAACAATTCTAGTTTCGTAAGTGCATTTGTTGATTTTCTATTTTTTCAGGGAACGCTCGGACCCTGAGGAAGTTGGATGAACTCATACTTGAAAGCTGAGGAAAAGGCTAAAAACACAATACTATTATGAGCGAGAATTGCTTCCGGAGAAAAAATACCAGTCAGTCATTCATGAGCGTTGGATCACCAGTGTCACTTTGAAAGGATGGAGGATAGGCATCTGCCTTTGTTTTAATTTTGAGCATATGCTTCTTAAGAGTGCACAAATTGCCCCTCGAAGATGTTACGAGAGCTTTGTACCTTTGACTTTGTGAATATTGTAGTCATGCATAATGTTATGTGATGACATACATGTACCTTTAAGGTTCATGAGTAACGAAATATGCGTTCTTGCTGCATGTTTTTTTTACTTCTTGAATTTGCAGCTGGCTCTAGGTATCTCAGTAAATAGACCTTGTCATGCTTTTCAATTTTTAGCCACTGGAGCTATTAGCAGCTTATGTTAATTGATATGAAATTATGATTGCCAGTGTGAGTTCAGCTGATCTTTGCAGGATATGAATAATGGTAAGAGATTCCAATATACGTACACTCTACCCTTCTAAGACCCCACTTTGGACTATACTAGATATGCCGTTGTAATTGTAGTGTTGGTCTGCTTGTGCGTGCATCGAATATTTCACTTGGATGCCTCCTTCTACCAAGGCTTATGTGAAAGAAATTTACTCTATACTATACACAAATCTTTATGTAGTTGGATCTAGTTAAATGTTGATAAGGTGGTGGACCTCAATTCTACTGTATGCTGCAGTCCTTAGCAGGGTATTGGCCATATCAAATTAATGACTCAATGTTTTGGCCATATCACATCAAAGAACCTTTTATATGCAAAGGTGACTTCTATAATTAAATTTGCTCCAACAAATGTATTCTTTCTGACATGATTTACAAGTCAATATCATCTATACATGAAGATCAATCAAAAAAGTATAACATACAGTTGTTATCTCATTCAAACAGAAAGATTAGGATAATCATGTAACAACATTATCTGCCACTGGTAAATTGCTTAACCAAGGAAGCAGCTTCTCATGGACAAGATCAGGTCTGTCATCATGAGGGCAATGCCCCACACCTTCTAAAAGAAATAAACTCACATTTGGTTTTTGAGAAGGTAAGGATGAGAAGTATCTACCAACAGGGCCATCGATCGGAGTAAATGGATCTTGATCACCCCATAACACAAGTATAGGCAATGTCATTTTTGGGATCAACTGCACTGGGTTTGGTCCTGGTGGACCTGTCACAATGGATACAAAAGCATCAAGCGCGCCTTCAGCATCTGCTGGTGTTCGAATAATGTCCACCAGATCTTCATCCACAGACTCCTTGTTACCATAGACAGACAACAAGATATTCTTTAGATTTTCTCTCTGTTTGACCCGATTAAAGATTGCAGAAGCGATTGATTTTTGGTTCAATAAGAAGTCAACAAGCCAGAGTAAAGGCGATAGCAACTTAATCCTCCAATCATCAACAATTGCCTTGTTATTCATGCCTCCAGCACAGTTCAACAAAACAAGCCCTTGAATGGATGTTTGAGAAGGATCTGCAGCAGCTATTACACAAGCAAGGCTTCCGACAGAGTTCCCTACCAATACGGTTGGTCTTTGAATAACTTCGTTCACGAAATCCAATATTAACTGAGCCCAACTTTCCATGTTATAAGCAAATCCTTCTGGCTTGTCAGAAGCACCAAAACCAAGGAGGTCAATAGCATACACTGTGTAATTTTGAGCAAGCGTGGCAATGTTCCTACGCCAATGGGCGACAGAGGCACCAAAACCATGTACTAGGAGTAGAGAAGAGCGAGAAGTGTCATTGTTGGGCCCTTGATAACTCAAGTAATTTATGTTGTAACCTCTCCATACCCAAGTTTTGCACATTGTCTTAATCTCATTCACCTCAAGTGGCAACGGTTCTTCCTCCTTTGAAACAATGGCGGAGGTAGAGCATTTGATGCTGCTAATAGTGATACAGCTGGGCTTGCTACTACTACTTTGAAGACCAATGTTTAAACTGATGATGGTGTTACTACATTGTTTCTTTAAGTTCCTGGAGGCAGCAAATGGTGATGAAGGTAGAAAAACAAGGGGTGAAGAACGAACAGCGACAAGCATTATTTTCCCTGGTCTTCTAAAGCTTCTGCAAGGAAGATAAACTAATTTTTTTCTTTTTGAGGGTGTGTAAAAAACATAATATCCAACAAAGGATGCTAATGTATGAGGTGAAAGTCTTAGTCCACAGGCATAAGATATTCTATAACATATAAGAATTACTATAAAAGACACAAAAGAGACAGAGTTCTCATCAATTACAATTTCAGTAAAATACCAAATGCAAGGAACATCTGGAGTAAGAACAAGACGATATATATGGTGATAAGGAAAGCCTTCCCTTCCAACGAGATTCATGGAACGTTTCCGGTTATACGCTATAAGTAATTAATCAAAAAACACAAAAAAGAAGAAGAAGGTTTTGCATCCATTGCAAAACATGGTCTCTCATGATTTTCTTCTATATGAATGTTTGTGGTCATACTTAGTACAGCAAACGTGCTATTGCATAGGAGCAGGGGTTTTACCCTGTGCGCACCCAAGGGATAGCGGCGGTAGGTTTCCTTGTCATAAAAATAAAAATAGTACAACAAACGATTCCAACCAGTCATGCATAGTTAAAATCCTATTTTTCTTTGTCATTTTGGTTGCTGTTATCTCTAAGGGGTCATTTGGTTCGCAGACTAAGTTATCTCGGCTTTATAATCCTGGAAGGCTGGAACTATAATCCCTGGACTAATTTATCATACCTGGAAGGTGGGATAAAATAACCCCAAGTTTAATGGGATAAGGAGGGATTATTTTTGAGATTAAATTTATCCCCTGAACCAAATAATCCCTAACATCATAGGTCCTAGCTAGCATACTCATATTCAGACATGATCATTTCCAACATCTTTTACTTTCCAAGATAAACTTTTTTCCACACTTAAAAACAAGTAAAATTGGTCAAATTTCTTGGTTTTATAATTTAAATCAATCAAGAAGGGGCAAATTATTTTAAAGTTCCAAAATACTACTTTTTATCCTTTAACTTTAAATTAAACGAAAAGAGAAAAGATACTTTCTAAATCAAATATGAAATGCAATAATGGAACTGTAAGAGAAGAAAACCAGAGGGAGAGAGATGGGAATACCTGCGACTTGGATGAACCACCACTTTGTGTTTTACACAACAAGACAGAGAAAAAAAGGCTCTTTTATTTTACCCCCTTATTGTTGTGGCTTTCATTTTTTCCCCTCAAAAGTTTCTATTATTTCACTTCTTCTTTTTTGATTCCCCTTAGAGTTCGACTAATTCAAATTCGCACTAGATAAAGTCCAATTTGAGGATAACGCTCTCCACCATGGATTATATCACTTTTGTGTTTTTCTTCCTCTTTTATTATTTTGTATTTTAGATTTCGAGATTCAAACAAGATTATTTTTTACCTTAAATTTTTCATATATCTTTTAAATATTTTGGATTGTCAATTATTATGACTTATCCTAATTTTACGTAGTTTACAAATATATAAATTTCATTTCAAAAACTAAAGATTTCATACGTAAATCCCTTGTGGCTTGTTTGACTCTTAAAAAATGAAATGTATCACATAAATTGAGACAACTTCATCCATTTGATCAAATGATAGGTACTTGTTCTGTTGTTTCGTTGTAATAAGGTTTAATACGATAAATAAATTTGACATAATACATAATACATAAACGTGACCTTTAACTTGGCGTCAGCTGACAACTATGACCTTTAACTTTGGGGTGTGCACAAGTTGATACTTAAACTTGTATAAAATTGAACAAGTAGACACAATTGTCCTACGTGACATAATACACTTAGGACGCCACGTAGGACACAAAATTGCTATGTAGGGTGCCATATAGGACGAATGTGTCTATTTGTTCAATTTTATACAAATTTAAGTGTCTACTTGTGCATAACCAAAGTTAAAGGTCATAGACTCATAGTTGTCAAGGGACGCCAAGTTAAGGGTCATGTTTATGTATTATGTCAATAAGTTTCATGTACATTCTTTATTTCTTCTAAAAAGGAAAATAAAGTTGTTTGTTTTCTTTTTAAAGTGGGAAAAGGGTTAAAATTATCCTTGATGTATTGAAAATGGCTCACAAATACCCTCCTTCCATCTATTAGATAAAAAATGTCCTTAAGGAATCTAAAAATGCATAATACATAAAGAGGACCTTTAACTTGACATCAATTCACAACTATGACCTTAAATCAAAATCTTTACTCTCTTCTTTCTAATTCCTTCAACAACTTTTGCCATTTTCCTCTCTTTCTTCACAATTTCTTGAACAATTTTACCTTTGATTCGAAGAATGAAATGTAGGAACTTAGGGTTAGGGTTTTGTAGAGAAGAAAGAGGAAAACGTTGTTCTCTGTTCTAAGCATAGGGATAGAGTTGTTAATTGATATTTATTTTATTTTTATTTTCAGTTTTTTAGTTGAAAAATCCACGTGTATTTATTTTAATTAGTTGGCAGCCATGTAGAAGCATTTGTATATCACGCACTTTACCTAGGATATACGAGTGTTTAATTGTTTAAATTTGTGATAGTTAAAGTGTCTACTTGTGCACTGGCAAAGTTTAGGATCATAGTTGTGAATTGTTGTCAAGTTAAAGGTCTTTTTATGTATTATGCCATCTAAAAACTAACCCTCCTTTTAACAAAATCTGATGTGGCATAATTAAATATTTTAAATTAAATATGTGGCATTATTATTTTTTTATCCACCTATAATTAGATCCAATTTCATTTATAATCATACTCAGTAACTCGAATTTCAAAAACCCAACATGTGGAGGGGGTAGTGACCATCCATGACGGATCGAACCAGCGAAGACGAGTGTTTGATATTAGCAAGCGATGGACTATGGAACAAGACCGCGGGTGGCGTGGCTCGTGTGTGCTTGCAATCAAGACGGCCACCGTCTCCGGCAGGTTCGCCAGAAAATGACATCACGGTGACCGGCGCCGGAGAAAGCTCCGACAAGGCGTGCTCAGATGCATAAATTCTGTTGACGAAATTAACCTTGGCTAGGCACAGTACTGATAAGTGATAATGTTAATAGTGTTGTGGTGGTAGATTTGAGAAAATATCTGAGGCATTATGTGCTTAGTACTAGTTTTAATTAATTAATTACGTGTATAATTAAGAGAAACTCTAATTTTAGGTTTTAATTAGCGTGGATTTGCTAACCCCCAATATGTGGGTTGGGTTTTTTAGAATGGGATTAGGTTAATGGGTATAATTGTAAATGAAATCGGATCTAATTACACGTGGATCAATAAAAATAGAGCATCTTTTACATATAGCAAACACAAAATTCATATTTGTATGCTATAGCAAAGTTTGCATAATTGCACTCCATAGCAAACATATATATGTATAATTCGCTATACATATACAAAAAAAAAACAGTTGTATAATCTGCTTTGGTATACATATACAAAAAGATCAATTGTATAAAGTGAGAGAGGCGAGTGAGCGAGTGAGATCTAGGAGAGTGGCGAGCGAGATCTGGGAGAGTGGCAAGTGAGATCTCGGAGAGGGGAGAGAGGGGAACGAAAATATATGTATATATACAATTTTCTCTCGCTTTATACAAACACAAACGCATTTTATACAATTTGCGTTTTTTGTATAAAGTGAGAGAGGCGAGTGAGCGAGTGAGATCTAGGAGAGTGGCGAGCGAGATCTGGGAGAGGGGAGAGAGGGGAACAAAAATATATGTATATATACAATTTTCTCTCGCTTTATACAAACACAAACGCATTTTATACAATTTGCGTTTTTTGTATAAAGTGAGAGAGGCGAGTGAGCGAGCGAGATCTGGGAGAGTGGCAAGTGAGATCTCGGAGAGGGGAGAGAGGGGAACGAAAATATATGTATATATACAATTTTCTCTCGCTTTATACAAACACAAACACACTTTATACAGTTGTGTTTGTATAAAAAATGAGTGAGGCGAGGGAGAGAACGAGAGTGGCGAGCGAGATTCACCAGGAGAGAGGTGAAATAGCAACAATTTGCTATGAGGTACAATTAAATCAAACTATATTTATAGCATTTAATTTGAATTAATAATTTGCTATTATATACAATTTTCCCATAAAAATAATGTCACATATTTAACTAAAATATTTATATATGTCACATCAGCTTCTGTTAAAAAGAGTGTATTTTTTATCCAAATAGGTGGATTGAAGGAAATGTTTTATCCAATAGGTGGAAGGAGTGCATTTTTGAGCCATTTTCAATATGTTAAAAGGACATTTTTGAGCGTTTACGGTTTTAAAGTTTCTCTAAAAACTCAAGTGTATTTATGCTTATTCAATTTTGCCTAGTAACTTTTGTGCTCATTTTAATCAAAATCGATACTTTGAAAAAAAGACTTTATTGATTTTAAGAGTACGCAGAACGTTTACTCAATCACGTAAAAATTCTTCATGAGAACTCCAAAAATAAACAAATAAAATAGCCAATTTAACATCATATCCTCCTTATTATTATATAAATATATGTACATATATTCAATCCCAATGAGTTAAGATAAAGAGGAATATGATAGCTCATGATCACGCTTTAAGGAACAAAATTAAACTAATGAACAAAATTTAATTGTTGATATCAAAAACTCAAAATTATGTTGCAATTAACTTGAGATGTTTGACAATAGCTCATAGTTAAATTATTTAAACAACTAACTCGTAATTATTTGTTAACTAATCAACATAAAATAGGATGGACGATCAAATTACTAACTGTAAACCTTACAAAATAACACACTTAAAACTAAATCCTACAAAAAAAAAACTAAATCTTGCATTAATATTTTGAGAGTTATATAGCACACTAGTTTAGTACGTTATATGACTTCATTGACCTTAATGGTCCTGAAGGCCTCATTAGTTAATGAAAGTCATATAACACAATAAATTAGTGCGTTAAAAATAATTTTGTAAATTTTGTTATTGTCCCTCATTTCGATTAATTTCACTTTTTCACGTCATTTAGGTTCCGGACTTCTTCTTTTTTTTTTTTTTTAAAAAAAAAAACCAACAACAACCATCAACAAGTTTGCATGTTCCATAGGTAACACAATTTCAATTTTATGTAATTTCCTTTTTAAGATAATTGAAATTGATTCTAAAGTTTCCTTTTTTAAATTCATGAGTTAAAAGGAAAAGTAGAACTATAATTATACTGGAATATAATTGCCAACCAGTCATTCATTGTTTTAACTCCTATTTTTCTTGTGTTTTTGGTTGCTATTATCTTTAACATCATAGGTCCTAGCATTCTTATAGTAATATTCAGACATGATCTTTTGTTGATACTCTCCAACAATTAATTCCTACATCTTTTACTTTCCAAGATAAACTTTTTTGAACACTTTAAAACAACTAAAATTGGCCAAATTTCTTGTTTTTAGAATTTAAATTCAGATAGGAAGTTGTGTGAAGGATACAAATTAAGGTAGAAGGATAATATATATGTAGTAGAGGATTGTCTCGCTTATCCTTCCATACTAGTAGCTGTAACATTCATGTAGTTTCTTGTCTTGTCTCTTGATTTTAATTACTAGTATTTGTTATTTCTTGCATTTTGCTTATTGAATTAGTTTGTTGTAATTATTGTTCTGGATGATCTGTCGAATGTTTTCTATATTTCTTTGTTGTACAACTTCGAATTGTATTTTCTTGAGTTGAAGGTCTATTAATTAGAAACAGTCTCGCTATTTTCAAAGTAGTTTGCTTACACTTTACCCTCCTCTACCATGGGATTACACCGAGGGGTAAATTATTTTGACATTTATCAACAACAACAACAACAAACCGATCACTATAATCCTAAGTAGGATTTGGAAAGGGTAGATTAATGTACACAGAACTTAGTAGAACTGTGTACTTATAAGGTCCCTTTTCCATTTTTAGTGTATGTAAGAGAAGAAAACCAAAGGGAGAAAGATGGAAAATTTGGCAAATAAATACCTGAATAGCTAAAATTGAAGTATGGAAATTAATATCAGAACAGTTTGAGGTCCCTCTTCTATTTAGTTCTTTTTTTTCCTTTCCATTTTTGCCCTCAAAATTTCTATTGTTTCACTTGTATTTCTTTCTTCTTCTTCTCTTCAATCCCTACTCTGGACCCACTCTTGGTCTCTATCCTAATTAATGTGAATCTGGGTTGGAAACTTGAAAATAATTAAATAAGAGTGTGCCTACCGTCTTTCACTCTCTCTTATTAAAAGAAAAAAAGCGGTGCGATCCCACCCAGGCTAGAAGTCCACAAAATGTATCTAGCCATAAATCATCTTATCAAAAAAGAGTAAAACAAATATTAAATATAAGAAAATGTTACTATTCATTACCTAAAAGGGGACAAATAGAGTAAAGATTATTTCATCTTAATTGTAAACATTCCCTTTCATCAATTACACAACTAAACTTTTAGCTTGGCAAAGTGTCTATATTCTGACCTACTCACCCCATTTCAACTTTTTATAATCAAAATTATTTATGAAATTTTGTAATAGCAGAAAAAAGTAGTTTCATTCTCCAAAAATAATAATGTTATATAAAGTAAAAGGGAATATATAATGTATGCTAGAGTGAATATTTTATTTCCCAAACTCTTCATTTACTTCTTTCAAATAATAATCTTTCATGTATTTTGTCTTACAATCCATGAATAAACAATTTAACAAAATTTATATCAAAACCCAACATAACTTATTCCGCCAGTAAAACTTTTCCTCAAGTACTGAAGGGATTATTACGGGTCAAATATTCAGCCTTCTAATTTACAAAATATACACCAAGTATACCTATATTAATTAGTCGAAACATATAAATCCGTAACTTTTTCGATACTGAAATCTAAAGGTAACTATGAACAAGCAATAATTTTGAGTCTTAGTGGAGGACCCAAAGGGATATTATTGCGTTCAACTACCACAAGATCTGATTTATATTTGGGTTTTGTCGTAGTGAATTCAATGTTTTAAAAGGAGGGGGCGTGAGGCGAGACGTTTTATGTAGTACGAGGCGAGACGTAAGGCTCGAGACACAGGGAGTAAGTCTTATGAATCTACGGGGCGTAGTCTCATGTATATTCAATTTTATAATTTTATTACTTAAAAAAAAAAGTAAAAGTAAAACTTTCAATTATTTTACAAATATATTTTATTAAATAACCTATAATATATATAAAAAAATATTAAGATTTTTATTTGAGAAAGCTATTAATCACCAATAACTAAGAAAAAAGTATTACAATTACTATTTGAGAAAAATATCATTACACCAATAATAAAAATATGATTTAAAGTAAAAAAGGTTCAAACAAAAAAAAATGTCCAGAGCGTACGTTTTCACGTACAAGGCTCACATTTTTACGCTTGAATCTTTCACCCCAAATTCTAGGACTTACGTCCGATGAATCTACGCCTTGCATTTAGCCCCGATGCGTTTTGGTGCACCCCGCCCCGAGACTCGCTCGGAATTCGCAAAAAAAACGTTTTTGGAAACACTGTGTCGTAGGATGGGCTCTTTATACTTGACCAACTATACATCTCATTCACTTACTTATTGCAAAAATCGACACTATTTATGATTTGTTTTTACTAAAAAGAACGATGCATGATATTGGACTCTTAAATCTAAGACGTAATAACATTTAGGGATGGGAGTGGTACGGAATTGGAAATTTCGTTTCGATAATTTTAATTTTAAAAATATGATATTGTTACTAAATTTATTTGGTATGAATTTTTTAATTAAAATGTATTTTATTATATTATTTTCTTAATAATATTTTGAAATCCTAAATTTGACTACTAACTTTACATAGTTATTTAACATTAAAAATAATATACTAAATAAGAAGTACTAAACTCTCTTAATTTATTAAAATAAATAATTATTTTTTTATAATATAAGAATTAAATAAAATGAAACGGATAGGGTATTTTTTTTTAAGGCAAACACAGACAAAAAGGTGTATTCGTGTTCTTTTCCTTTCCGCTTAGTATGGAAAAGGAAACGTCCAACTCCCTCCGGAGAAACTTGCTTAGCTTCTTCAACACTTGAGAAATCTTGGAGTTAAAACTACTGGTTCAACAATAATTGATCACTATACTGTTTTTTGGATATCCAACAATACTTATAATTATACATTTTATGAAATCAATGGGTAATTTTACAATTCTTAATTTATCATTATCATTAATTATAGTCATTTTCCTATTATATTATTTAAGACATTATATTCAAATAATGATATAGTAAAATTACATTTCTATTATAGTTTTTTAAGAAGTATGCAATAATGTCAATAGTAAACAAATATTATTGGACAGTTGAAGTAACAAAAAAATAATTGTCAAACTTCTTTGTTTCAATTTATAGTTGAGGAAACATATAAAAAAAGATTGGAAGATACGTGAAATTAATACTCATCTCACCCTCATTTAATCGAATAGTGGGTATCTGTCTTGTCGTTTCGTTTTAATGGGGTTTAATACAACTAATAAGTTTCAAATACATTCGTTATTTTTTCTGAAAAAGAAAATAAACTACTTTTTTCTTTCTTTCTAGAGTTTCTCTAAAACTCATGATTCAAACTATTACTAACATTTAAATACTATTTATTTATGAAAAAAAAATCATAAAAAAAGTATTTCTCCATCTATCTTTATTTGTCCACTATACTATTTTGAGATGTTTAACAATACTTATCCAATTTATAAAATTAATGAATAATTTATCATTTTGTGTCTATTTTACCTTTGTTATCATTTCAATTACCCTTGTTATCCGGTATTATTTTTTTAATAATTAAATGACTTATATTTAATAATGATGATTTGATCAATTACCTCTATCATTTATAGGTTGTTAATCTCTACATCAAATCAATATTATTGAATAGAGTATATAAGTTTGTTGATGTATTAAAATTTGGAGTTGATTGCATCATATGAGAGACTTAGATAAATGATGATAGAGGATGGGAATTGGTTGGGAGATGTAATAAATAATAAATAAGTGACCAACATGGGTTGTAGTGCACTGGTGGGAGTGTTTCATTCTTAATCAGAGGTCTTGGGTTCGAGCCCTGAATATGGAGAAAACTCTGTTGAGAGCGTCACCCTCGAATGGGCCCTGTAGAGTGCGATTCGAATTTAGTCGGACCGAGTGGAAAACTAAAATAAATAAATAATAAATAAGTGTTGAGGTGAGATTCACAAGTATACAACAAAGAGAGTAATAGATTTGACCTTCTCCACCTGCCTACTCCCAACCCCTAATCTTCTACCTTCAAAACTCCCACCGTTTTTTCTCTTCATTTTTCTTGGTAGGGGGGCAGACCTAAAACTAGGTATGGATGGTCCTACACAAATATAAAAATAAAAATTTGGTCAATGTACTTGGGGTTATTGGATTGCGGATCTAGTTATCTCGAAATTATAGATCTGAAAATATAAATTTTAAATTAATCACGTGAAATAAAGTAACATAGGATAAGATGAAATGTTCAAATATACTTCCTCCGTTTGTTCTTCAATATTGTCTCTTCACAAAATTGATGTATAAATAATATTTGCTCTTTTTGGTTCATTTTAAAATGTTATTAGTCTTGAAAGAATGAAAGTATGTATTTGAACAATATATATATATATATATATATATATAAATTCATGTTTATTGATCAAATTAATTTATGTTTATTAATTAAAAATTGACTTCAAGTAAACATTAAATAAAATGTGTAACGGTAAATTTACCTGGTTTGTTAAGGGTGTAAAACTTAAAATGGTGACAATTATATAAGAACAAAGAGAGTAATATATTTGATCTTTTTTATATCTTTAATCAAACATGATATAATTTAATTCAAACTTAATTTTGAAATATCTCATCATATCCTATTAACTAAACAGTTCCTTAATTTATTATTACGTATACGGTACCTTTCATTCGAATATCCGACTGGTTACTCAATTTATAGTGATTGATTCATTAGTTTTCATAGTCATCTAATTTTGTGTATAACTTTTATGTTCATTTTAATCAAAAGTATAATTTCACTGTGCATTTCAATAATTCTCTAAATTATAAATATAAAAATGAATTTCAACGATTCATTTAGTATATCTGACGCAGTTCATATATCTGGTATGCAGTTAAAAGACTTTATTAATTTCAGAGTATGGCAGAACGTTTACTAAATTACAAAAATTACTCGTCACGAGAATTCCAAAATAAACAAATAAATAATCTAAAGGTCAATTTGGTAACTTAACATCGTCCCTTTGTTGTATAAATATACCCCAAATCCCAAATCAATTACTCACAAATTCAAAATTACAATCCTCAAATCACTCTCTGCATAAAAAACTCAAATCTCTGTGTAATCGGAAAACATGTCTCAAGTTATCGCAAGCCACCGTGAAAATGCCGAAGTTTACACAGATCCGGTGGTTTGCAAGCAGAAATCACTTGAACTTCTGAAGGAAATCAACATGCCCAATGGTCTTCTCCCACTTGAAGACATCGTAGAAGTCGGCCGCAACGCTGAAACCGGATTCGTGTGGCTGAAACAGAAGAAGGCGAAAGAGCACAAGTATAAGAAGATCGGGAAGCTCGTCTGGTACGATACTGAGGTGACGGCGTTCGTGGAGAATCGCCGGATGAAGAAGCTCACCGGTGTGAAGAGCAAGGAGATCCTCATCTGGGTTACAATTTCTGATATTACAATTTCCGATCCGGAGTGTAAGAAGATTAACTTTGCTACCCCTACTGGACTTTCTAGGTCTTTTCCTGCGTCTGCTTTTGAAGAGGAGGAGGAAGAGGAGAAGAAGTGAAGTTGAAGGTTTCAGGGGTATTTTAAGGAATTAATAATGTGATTTTCATTTTACTAGTACTATTTAAATAATTAAATTACTGTCTTTTTATCTATTTTAATCCTATCCTATGTAACCAAAGTTAAAAGTGAAAATGGAACTATAGTTTATACTGGATTATATTTTTCTATTTTTTTTTTCCTTGGGACCTTTTTAGCTGCATATATAAAATCTACATCTTGATTCATGTTCATATAATTAATAAATTTACAAAATATAAAATGTGGTGTATTTGGCATGAATTTTGAACTGTAAGAATGTTAAAAATTATTTTACTAGGTTAATATTTGGAAAATTTTTTAATCCCTTCCAAGATCTCTGGCATTTTTGCTTTTTTGATAACTCGAGTTGAAAGTGAAAGGTGTTTACCATTCGAACAACTCCGATTAATTGGACAAAAAGATTTATCGAGGATATAGCTCAACATTTTTGGCTTTTTGGTTTAAAGTTGTTCACTATAACTTTTACACCAAGTTAATGTAACTTGACGGAGTGAATATAAATATCAATTACTGATGATTATGTAATGTTATTGTATATTTATATGCATAGCATTTATTCATTAATTAAATTTGATATAAATATCGATATATATGCGTATCACCTACTCAATCACAAGATTCTCATCCCAAACCGCACAAAAAGGAAAAAAAAGGATATTTGTCCTATAAAGAAGAAAAGGCAGAAAAAGAGGGCAGATGCCATGAATTTGGAAATCAAATAGGTGGATTTTTTATTATGTTCGGTATTGAGTTCAATGAAATTGAGATTCGTGCCGAAAAGTCTATGTACTCGAGGACTTGAATCCAAGATCTCTGATTAAGAATGAATGATTCTATACTCAAAAGAACTCGAACCTGAAACCTCTTAGGACGCGTTTGGCCATAGATTTCTCAAGTTATATTTGGGGGAAAAATTGGCATTTGTCCATACAATTTGTCATTATTTGGCAAATAACTCAAATTCTCAAATACTAGAAAAAACTAGTATTTGGGTCAAATTTCATTATTTGGGATCTTTTAAAAATTTAAATTTTACACCAATTTTTTGTCTTTTACAAAAACATTCTCTATAGTAGTTATTTGCGTTGTATTACATAGTTTATACGTAAAGACCAAAGTAGTGATAGAATATGAAAGTGATGATATGATTATTGATGAAAATGATGAACAATTGGTTCAGGGTAACAAAGTCATGTGCTTTGTCTACTTCACGATGTATGAAATGATGCTTGTTGCACTCGCTCCGAACTACCATACACTACTTGTTATTTGTTGCAACGAAGATTCAATTGACTTGTAATACAAACCTATGATTAGTTTTTAAAACTTATGGGTGTTAATCATATTTCCTAAAAAAGTGAAATATGTTTCTCAAATACTATGGCCAAACACATTGTGAAATTTCACCCAAATTTTAACCCAAACAATATTTATCAAAAATATTTGAAAATCTATGGCCAACGCTAGCTAAATAAGGATGGAATAATATTTACCACTCCACCATATACCCTCGTGGATAAACAGCTGGAATATAGTTCTGAAAAACAAATGAGGGCAGATAGCAATTAAGAGAGGAGAGGGTAGGTGACCTAAATTTTAATTCAAGTAGAAGTGCCTTTCTGTCATATGCGTGTGTGTATAGGCAGAGCTAAATGGATGCCTAAACTACAACGTGTCAGTGAGTCAAGGCATGGAAATGAGAAGAAGGATTTAGCTCTAACTCAAATTATTAGGGTCATGATCGAGTAATAAATATCATTTTTATTCTTAATCATATGTCAAATTTGACCTTTATCAGATTTAAAATTGCTTGTATAAGATAGTGTTTTATAGGGTATTCACGGTTTAGATAAAAATCGATTCAAATTGAAAAATCGAATCAAACTAATAAAATAAAACCGATTTTATTTGGGTTTGGTTTTAGATTTTTAAAAATCGATAGTATTTGATTTGGTTATGATTTTATTCGAAATAACCGAACCGAACTGAACCGATGAATTATATACATATATTTTATTAATATACATCCTTATAAATATATTATTTTTATAAACAATTTTAAAGATCTTATACATATTTTCATTAAAAAATCTTTATAATTTACTTATTGAAAGCAAAAATGTCCAAGATGAAACATTTATCTTATTGATTTCATGTATATGAGTGTCTATGACAATTCTTTGTGGGACTGAAAATGTTATTGTTTCTTCCTTCTAGGCCAATATAGTGAATTTTAAAGCTTTATTGATAGTAAATTTAGTGAT
>NW_006239075.1:135475-138609 GCF_000226075.1 Solanum tuberosum | reverse complement strand
TAGGCTAATATAGTGAATTTTAAAGCTTTATTGATAGCAAATTTAGTGATCTAAAGTTCAGTAATTTAAGTCATTCTAACTATTTTCGTTTTGAATGGATTGTTGTCACTTTTTTTCACATTTTGAATCAATTGTTTCTTTTATTTTTGTGTATGGTTAAAAACCGAATAACCAAACCAAACCAAACTGAAACCGATAACCACCAAACTGATAAATGTATATTATATTTGGTTTGGTTTGGTTTTAATAATTTTAAAACCGATTAAGTTGATTTGATTTTGATTTTTACCAATAACCAATTCAAACTGACCCGTGAACAGTCCTAGCGTTTTACTTGAAATTTGAATTTAATTGACTCCTAATGAAAATAGTTGGACATTTCCGATGAAAACCAAAAAAGGAAAAAAAATATTCGATACTAAATAGTTTAAGGGTGAAATTGGCTCTTATTCTCCTTGTTTTGGAACAATCATTAGAAGAAAGGATATTTTTGGTCCATTTGGTTAGTTAGAGAGTACTATTTTGAGCCAAAATATAACGGCAAGAACATTTTGACCCCAAAATATATATATTTAGAGGCAAATTTGACATATTTTTAATAGTTCAAGTCTTCAAGAGTATTTTTAATTTTTTCTCAACAATAAATAATCATCGTGAAGGATTTCTCAGGCATATAACCAGTTCTTCTTTGAATTTTTAGTCTTTGCACCCCCATGTTCAAATTAAAATATTATTTAATTAGACCATAGATTACAAAATTTTAATCACTATTTCACAAAATAATCCACATTGATGTAACAAAGACCATGACAAGAATAGAGCGTCCTAAATAATCAACTTGCTTTCTAATGAAGTCTTCTATGTTTGCTTCAAATCCTTCTACACATATCGACTTATGAAAGAAATTATCCATAAACCAAGAAAAAAATGAAAATATTTGTATTTCATGTATATATCAAGAAAAAATAGATTTTTTTAAAAAAACACGAAAGTATCGAACCAAATGGATCAATATACTTCAGTTTTTTTTTGTGATGAAAACCTAACCACGACAACGCTAATTAGGGGTGCTTACAATCAGTTTTTGGTCCACTTTTATCTAAAAAACAAACATGTGTTATAAAATTACATACATAAATAGAAGGATTAACCTATATAGCCATCTTAAATAAACAAAAAAGATAATTGATAAATATACAATACAATTTTTTTCTTGTAGCAATTGGAATTATTCCGAATGGGACATAAATTCGTTAGAAAATAAAATTATGTCCAAACAAAAATATTAAGATACCAAAATGTAAATTTATATCCCGAAAAAGGGCTATAAGTGCAAATGACTCCAACGGGTAAAAAGCCCAACAAAAAAGAAGTAGAGCAACAATGTCTTGCTAATCAAGTTTAAAGACAGTAGAAGAAGAAGAAGAAGAAAACTTAATAATCTTCAGTTCAAACAAAATCTCAACAAAGGGTTTTTGAATCTGTTATACAAATTTCAACAAAGATGTTTCTTACCAGGTAAATTTTGCATTTGTTTGGTGCTTAATCTACTTTATTTTTCAATTAAATCGGAATTGAATGATTTTTTTTTGGAAATTTGATGTGAAGAACTGAGTACGATAGAGGTGTTAACACCTTCTCGCCTGAAGGACGATTGTTTCAAGTTGAATATGCTATTGAAGCTATCAAGGTAAATTCTTTGATTTTTGCTTCCTGTGTGATTTTTTTTTTGGGGGACTGAAAATAGCTGATGGGTGTTTTTTTGGTTTTGTGATTTTCAAATTATGATATTTTGAAGTTGGGTTCAACTGCAATTGGATTGAAGACTAAGGAAGGAGTTGTTCTTGCTGTGGAGAAGCGCATTACTTCACCACTTCTGGTTTGTAACACTTGTTTCCCTTTCCATTGGGGATGGTTTTATGTTACGTCTGTATGGTTTACTGATTATGTTCATGGGTTATAGTTGGATGGGAAGTTCAATTTTTCAGCAATAACACCTATAAGAAATGCTGGTAGAGCTTCACCAATGTAAATTGAAGTATGGATTTTGTGGGGTACAGGATTGGGAAATGGTTGCTAATTGTTGGGAATCTTGTAATTTTGTGAAAGGAGTTCTTCCCCCTCCACAACACAGCTCAACTTGTACATGTCTCTGCGTTTAACTATGTGGCTGTTCATTTTCCTTTGAAATTTTCTTAATTGACATCAACATTGGAAGCAGTGGCGTTTTTTCTAAATATAAATTGTAAAAACATTGAATGGTCACTTTATGAGGAAATAACAGAGCATGTTTGAACATGGTTGGAGTTGTGGTTTATATGAAGAACGTTGAGGCATTGTACAACCTAAATTTCCTCTAACTCGATTAATGAAAGTTACAACTTCACTGATGGGAAAAAGTAAAACCCTTTTTGCCTCTCAGAAGGCAATGCCAACCCTATATGTCTGTATTCCGAAAGTCTCTTTTCTAGTGTCACCATATCATTGGTGCCTGACCATACTTGATTTTAGAAAAATCATTTGTGCTAACTATTAATTGACACTGTTTAGTGCTTAGTATATCATTGGTAAGACCTACATTTTAACAGTTAAACTTGGTGGTCTCTTTTGGGGCATTTGATGAAATTGAAATGAAACAGTTAAACTTGGTGGCAGAGATATCCATAGTAGGCTACACGACTTCTAGATCAAGAATTAGAAAAGCTACAGACCAATTTCCCTTTTATTGCTTGCTTGGCTATCACTCTATTTTGTGCACTCAGTTGGTTCATCAAAATAATAGAGAACATGCTATTCGCTCGCCTGATAACTTCAGTTTATTTTCTGTATTGTTCATGTTGGAATAGGAATAGATTTATACAATCCTATTAGAATAGGAATATGTTTATACAATCCTATTAGAATAAGAATAGGTTTATACAATCCTATTATAATAGAAATAGAAATAGAAATAGAAATAGGAATACTAAATAGTATCCTACTTGGTAAAGGATTGTATTCTAGGGTCTATAAATAGGATCTCAATGTAATAATGTACAACAACAACAATTCAATAATATTCTTTTTCAATATCTCTTACATGGTATCAGAGCCTCTACGATCTTGGTAGAAAATCAAAGAGTTTCCGTTGCCGG